>NC_071351.1:6650000-6817500 GCF_027744825.2 Synchiropus splendidus
AGAGAGAAGATCCATAAGAGACATGTCTGTAAAAGGTTGAAACATATGCCTGTCAAACGGTTGAAGGATTGTAATCCGTTTAGGATTCCAAACAGATACCTGGTAGAGCAAAGCACCTGCACTATATCACTCACCAAATGGCTCAATAGCAGCAGGTTCAAATCTGTCTGACTAAATCGGCAACCAGAAGCAAACATGCCAAAGCATCAAGCCATTCAGCGCTTCATGTCTCGCACTGTAATGACACTCATTCCCATCTGCTTGACTTCACTTAGCTTTGACATGCGAGTGTGAGACAACAGCTGCTTCAGCGACACCCGTTCCCAAACAATGAGCACTTTCCCTCTTGAAGTAGGTGTCTCATAGAACACATGACAGATGAAAGATCTAAAAATTAGTGATGTAGCTCAGGCAACCAATCCGAAGAGTGAATCACGATCAAGACTGGAAACAATGCTGCAAATAAAAATAAATACAAACACAGCCATGTTTAAATTCACTCAGTCAACTGTGTTGCCAGCATAAAAAAGGTCGATAACCTGGAGCAAGAATGACTTGGTTGCATTTCATATGACTCTCCCACCATCAAGAGTTGCATATCCGTTTTGTCTCAACTACGTTTGGATTAGGTCCTTTTGTTATTCAAGATCTATTTGTTTTCATCCAGCCAATGCTTGTTATGACGGCAAACCACCCGACATGTTTGCATTGCTCCATTCACAGTTGTCTGGCGAAGGGCGGGGCAAACAAATAAACTGACAGGTGTCAGTCAAGAAAACTCCTTTGGCTGGAGAGTAAATCATCACCAGTGAAAAACATTTGTTCAACTGAGGCAGAGAACATCTTGACAGAAACATAGCACTCCTCAAATGAGCATCTCAGGCAACAGTTGCCGTGGTGTCACGTGGTTTTACTTTACTGAAGAAAAAATACAAACCCTCAATAGGGACCCTTTAATTTAGAATGTGATGAAATGTCCAGTAACTTCAATTTCAATATTTTTTATTAAAAAAAACAGTGCAGCAGTGGTCTTGATAAAGAGTCCAACTCGGCCATGAGCAAACCAAGGCCATCGACATATGCAGTGGATTCCAAGATTGAGATTAGACTCCAGTGCTATAGCACTATGTTGGATATTTTGGATAAGAAGATGTTGATTTAACTGTCTGAGAAGTGCACAAGGAATCACAGCCTGGAGCAATACAAAAACTAACTGCCATGTGAATAGAGTCTCCCAATGCTTTGACCTTCAACCCCCACCTGGGAATAAAAATGTAAACTATGAATGCACATAAATTAAAGTTATTTCAAATTCTTAAATGCGTCAAAAAACACTCCAACACGAGTGGAATTGGCATTTCTTCTCCGGAGCTTTTAGCGAGGTAAAGAGGTAAAAATGAGTTTGTTTTGTCTCACTCCCCAAAGTGAGTTGACACTTGTAACATGTTTGCACCAGTGAAGCCCTTTTACATTCCCAGCAGCAAGCGCTCATCTTCCACACACCCTCCCGACCTCAAGAGGATATTGAGGTGGTGTTGACCTCCTGAGGATATTTGAAATGAAGGCCTCAAGCCTTCTCCACTTCCATAACATCTGTAGAAAAACTGTGATGCGGATATCTTGTCAGTCAGATGCCAACCTCATTTTCCGATCAAGACGGAAAGTGGCTGGTCATCCACAGTAGCATGCTGCTTAAAATTCACACCACACACCTCCCTTTTTTCACCCTGAAACTTTCTGCATGTTTAAACATCACCATACTCCAAACTGTTACTTATAAGTGTGATGGCATCCCGGAAAGAAGTAAATAAATGGATGTCTCTCAGACAGGAAGCGCTGACATAAACCTTCACCGCAATGAGGCAAAAGCATAAATGACCAAGAATCTTTCAAACTGAAAGAACCTGTAGATGAGTCGCAGATACGCCACGGCTATAATCTCTGCGATAAAAGACAGCAAATCGGATAAAGGGCTGAAATGAAGCGAAATAAGCAGAGGAGTGCAAATAAATGGGAAGCACCAGGCGATTTCTGAGCACCAAGGCAAAGTCAGAGAGGGGCAAAATGGAATACTGTTGCCATCTAGAGTTTGCTGGAAGAACTTGACTAAATCATGAATCATTTGAAATGTCATCTATATAGGTGATTTTATAGCATAAAACGAGGAGAACTGACTGAATAAGTGTGTTGCAAATTGCTTTGAAATGTTTAAATTCCCTTGTCAGTCTAGATTTACTTGACAACAAGAAGCGCTGTTACCATGTCAAAATAGACAGGTGCTGAATGGTCCGACACGTTTAAACTATGTATGTCAAATGCCTTCCACTTCACAGGACGGTGGTCGGCCGGCATTTATCCGACTTCCGCCTGATCAAAAAGGATCCAGCGCCTCGTAACTGTGGCCTCCCACGGACAATAGGCGGCCAGTGGCTGAAAGACTGCAGGAATAGCTGCTTGAATACTGTGTGTTCAGGAGATAAACCGCACAAGTTAAAGGGCAGAACAAGATGGAAACCTCTTCATTGTTCTGAAAGTAGAGAGGCATTCATTTTCACATGCTAATTTGATTAATAACCTTTTTATCCTGACACTAAAGCCCATTACCACATCGCAAAAAAAGAAAAATCTCCTCCTCGCCTTTGCTTCCCTTCTTTCCGTTCTCTTGATCCCTACGTTCATTCAAAGAGGAATCTGCGGAAGATTTGCTATTGCTACAAAGGGCCTTTGACGCGGGAAGCGGCCGGGGTCGAATCATACAGCAGGGAATTTGAGGGGAAAAAAAGGGAAGGGGTTGGGGGGGTGACGTCACACATTTGCCGGTCAACTCTATGCAGCTTCAATCGACAGGAAGTGGCTTTCGACTTTTTGATGCTGTGATTAAAAAGATTAAAATAAGAATTAAATATCTTGCTTTAAGTTAATAGTATTAACAGTTACGCAGTATTGATTCAAGAAAAAAAATTATATATATATAATTTCTCTCCTCCATGCTCTGCACTAAACATGGTGTCTTCACACCACCACTTTCCATTTCAACCTGAAACTTTCAGAAAGCTTTCACCAACCTTAACGTCGACTCAGCTGTCGACTTGTATTTCTCATCCCTGCAAGTCCCCTCATGTTTTCAAGGAAATAGTGCAGTGCTGTCATCTCATTAAACTTCTGAGGCTCTTTTTTCGGTTTCACTTCATGTCACGAATTTCAGCGAGGTGCCACTCACCTAACTGGCAGTGAGCCAGTGGAGAAGCCCAAACAATTTCCTCACATTTTCAGCATTGGAATAGCAGCTATAGATGGAGTATGAGCAAAATTGTTGAACGCTAGGACGCAGTGATCAAAAGTTATTATGATTATATGAAGAAGAACACCACATTCCCAGTTGCTTTGTTAAAACACAGAGTATTGAGTAAAAGATCCCATCAGTTTATCAAGAATAGATTTTTAAAAATCACTTTTCATGCTGAATTTTTTTACCATGGTGAAAGGATAAGGTCTATTGTTCTACTTCTGGCATCTACTTGTTTCAACTCAGTCTAGAAAGATCGGGAGAGCCTCTCATTCCCTCCATCACTGTGAATTTCTCTTGCAATATTCATGTCCTAGATGCCGTTTATCTAAATAATTCCTGTTAATAATATTCCAAGTGCAACAAGCTCAGTGGGGCAGCGGGTGGCTTTAGGAGCGTGTTAACACAGACACAGAATAGGGAGGAGAGGGAACTGACAGTACATTTATTAGCTCATTAGTTTTTCTTAAAAGCATCACCAGAGCATTGCATATGAAAAAAATAAATGCATCACTGCGTTCATGTCATTGAAATGGGTGGACTAGATCATGATGCAACACGAATGTGACTAACTTCTTACAGCTTTTGTTGCATCACTCTGTTTTTCTTTGGTTTGCTCAAGCATTTCATCATATTCCTTCTTAAATATTATGTTTAGTTTTTACTCAGGAGACGAATTCCAGGCAGATGCATATTCACATAATGTTTTGAAGAGCTTCTATTCGGAGAAGGCAAGCAAAGGGAAAAGAAAATCGAATTTCAGCAGCAGCAACTGGACGTTCTGCTGACATGCTCCCTTCAGCCTATTCACAGTAGGAGTATGCTGAAGGAGATAAGATGCATGCTATAGCTCGGGTTCACATCACATGAGGCTGATGTGGAGGCTCACAACTCAGCAACTGCTCCTATCTCCAGCGCCAGCAGCCTCTCAGGTTGCAATTTACCAATCCCAACAGCGTTGGTGACACAATGCCTTGCTTGGGAATGAGGAAGAGCAAAAGAGAAAGGGATGATGGATGAAGAGGAGGGGAAGGAAAAATCAAGCTGAAAGGTGAATGAGGGAGAAGGTGCAGGGGAGAACAAGGACTTGTGTGCGAAGACGGAGAGGTCCAAATGGAATTTCCAATTGCAAGGGCCATGTTGATTTAGAAGCACTAAATTGTAAGCCAAGATCATTCTGAAGAGAAAATGAATAACAGTGAAAATAAACCTCGGATTAAAGGATAGAACTCGACTGTTCTTACTCATTCTTGCACATTTGCCAAACTACAATCTTTCACAGTTTAATTTTCATGCCACAGAAAAATAACAAATGTCACAGCAATAGCTGCAAGAACAAAAGATAAACTCAACAAAATGATGTTCCCTTTTATCATGAAATTCAGACTTCATAATAATGTACTCTAAGATAACATGACACAAAATATCTAATGTTCGTGAGTGTGCATACCAGTGCTTTGGTCTTCTCAGCTTCTTCACGCTCGTGCTGTTTTCTCCTGCGTATGTCCTTCATCATCTCTTCTCTCATCTGCTGCTTCTCTTTCTCAGCTTTTTTATCCAGCTCCTCATTCAAGGTGTTCTGCTGCCACTCATTCCTAAGCGAACATGGAAACTGATATACACTTTTTCGCCAAAACAAACATTTGGACAATAAGCGATTGCCATTATCACTGAAGATTTCTAACTACAGTGGCACCTCGGTTTTCGAACGTCCCGAAATTTAGAGATTTTTTTGCTTCGGATTTCCAACGAAAACCCAGAACTTGAACGCCCCCAAAAAAAGCCAAAAGAAAACGTAACTAACGTGCGCGGACCGATCAGCTGACCCACGACGCGCTGTGTTATTGTGTATAACGCAGCCTCTGCATGCAGACGTGTCCCGTTAGCTACATTTACTGACTGTTTTTTCTGCATATTGAGGTGTAAAACCTTTCCTGTCTCCACACTGGACCCTGGTAAAGTGTCACAGGGGAGGTGCAGGGTTTGATGTCCTGTTGTGGGCTGGAGCTGGGACAGGGATGAGGCGAGTCTGGGACAGAGCGTGACTTGGTTTATGACTTTGTCACAGCCAAACTGCACAGAAGCGCACATTCAGAGCTGGACACGCACCGGGCACCTCTTCCCTTCTGGAGAGACGTCACTCACTCGGCAACCCCTCCCACATGCAGCGGCCACACACATAGAGGAACAGCCACCTGCAGCAGACACTCTACATTCACTCCTACAAAAGACTATTTTAAGGCTTGGAACGCA
The DNA here is from genome assembly GCF_027744825.2 of Synchiropus splendidus. Classification (NCBI taxonomy): domain Eukaryota; kingdom Metazoa; phylum Chordata; class Actinopteri; order Syngnathiformes; family Callionymidae; genus Synchiropus; species Synchiropus splendidus. The sequence continues at coordinate 6,655,540 of NC_071351.1, forward strand.
TTGTTTCTTTTTCCATTCATTGTAATAGGAAAAATCGATTCAGATTTAGAACAAGTCGCTTCTTGAACAGCCGTCTGGAACGGATTGTGGTCGAGAACCGAGGCACCACTCTACTTTTCTAAGTCCTTGAATAAACTGTAAGTGTGTAAATGCAATTATTAATGTTGCTTCCCTTCCCTTGTTTCAACAGAAACAGTGGTTTTACTGTTAAAAACATTTCTGACAGAGGATCTGATCAAAATTTTTGTAGAATTTCTGAAGTCCTTTCCCATTCGATGCAGAATGACCACTGTCCTCACTTTCATTTACCGGTAAACCGCTGTCTATTCATAATGCAGTACTCTAATAATCCAGCAGAGGACAGCAAACTCGCATGAATTTCGATTAGATTAGGCAAAATCTCATTGAACAGTTACAACCGCAAGCACTTTCATAATTTTGATGGTGACAAACAGACTAGAGTTTGAAGGCATTTACAACTCTCTATTCAGCACCCTGCTGCATCTCTTTAATAAACAAGCGACACATCTTCCACTCACCTCCTCTGTTCTCCTTTAGACTCAGATTTACTGCTAGACTTTGGGTCGGGTGTCTTCGGTTTGGAGTGCGAGGTGTTAGAGGAGCCTACATGGGAAGAAAAGAAGGTTCTTATGAAGGTTTTTAGAAGGTTTTTATGCCATTACATGGGCTGTAAGTCACCACTTACCAGAACAGCCTTCAACCTCTGAGCCCTCGACACAACACAGATTTCCTTAGGTTCAATAAGGTTATATTTTCTCTTAAAGTGCCTTTATTACGTGACTCAATGTGACAATGACGTGGAGGGTACTGGCATCTTATCTTGTCTAGTCTGTGAATAGAGCTAGAAAAAGATAAAGACGCTTAAATCAATTTTCTGTGGTTTGTTTTTTTCAGAATGGGAGATGTCAAGATGATTTTTTTTATTATTTCCAGGTATTTTGAGGTAGTCCAGGGAGGACTGAGCAGCTTAGTGGTGTCTCTATCACAGACAATTGCAGTGTGGTTTTGAGTGTTACAGCCCGGGACTGTTTGCTATATTGAGAACCACCACCACCAACCAGCTGCAGCCACCTGATGTTGGGAGCCTTTAAAGTCACCCGTATTCCTGAGCGTCAGCCGCTTTGTGTAGCAGTTGCTTTACTTTCACAGACTAGTTTGATTCTGTTTCTTCTGTTGTGTTGTGTTGACCTTCCTTATTGAATCTGTGATCATTTTGTTGTATTTTCTGTCAAATATTTTGTGACACTTCTCTCAATTATTCAATTTTATTTTCCCTGTTCCCAAGCATGGACATAACAATGAGACTCGCCCTAAAATAAAAACCTAAAACTAGCATTCGGACTGGAATAAACCCCATTGTGCAAGTACATTTCCAATCTATGAAACATTGCAACACCACTCTCTATCTCACTCCTCAGCAAACTCACTGCCGCAGCTGTGAGCGTTTAACGCATCTATCTGTCAATAAGACAGTTGTTTTCTGCTATCAAATGTGGTTTTTTTTTCGCACCAACCATCATAGCTCTGAACCATGAGCAGGGTTACACATACAAAACTGTTGCGTTGCGAGTGTAGAAGTGCTTTCACTTGTCAACATTTATCTGTCAAATGCTAAGCTGCATATTGTTTCTAATCTGTATTCATTGAATGGGTTCGGTCTCAGTGTGTTTGGGTTGTTGTTGTTGATCCAAATATGACTTTTCAAGTGTGTATCCTCGAAGGTTGTGCGGGCGGTTTGGTTCTACTCTGCAGACTGACACCAAGCCACAAACGCCAGACAAATTCTTCATGCAGACACTTCCAAATGGCTCAGTGTGTGCGGATGTGAAGTTTACCCAGGTCCACCTGAGGGCTGGCTGACAGAGAGGAACGTCCAGGAGGAACGTTCGCGTCTCCCCTCATCCTCTGAAGGACATCTTCAGACAGCTGAAAGATGAAAACACACACTTGAGGCCACACATTCAGAGGAACGCAAAGCAAGAATCGCTTGCTGAAGAGTGCTAGCTACATTAGCATTACCTTGATACCGCGCAGAATTCTGACTCTGTCCTCGTCGTCGACACCGTAAGAGACCTTTCTTGTCCTGCTCTCTCCGACACCCATGTTTCCTGTAATTCGTACGCGCGTGTGTTTCTTTATTTCATGGACTTATGGGACTTGACAGAAACGAACACTTCCCTGCAGCTCAATGACGGAGCCTCTGACGGATGGGACTGGGGTTGCCAGACACTGGATGCGTATCCCCCATTCCCAGCTCTCGTTCACGACTTCTTCTGACGTTAGCGATTATTAAAAACGAGCGACAGAAACCGAAATATACATTTAGTTTGATTGAAAAACAAATTAAAACAAATTATTGACTCTGTGTCGTGATACATGTTTTCATCATTTGCGTTTCACTTCGCCGTGGCAACCTTCATTTCATATTTTCACAGCAGTTCCAGAATGAATGGAACTTTTAAAGAATGGAATTGTAATGGAAGTTGATAAACAAAAGAGACAAAGAGACATTGTGAATTAAAATCTCATTGTGACTCAGACTCCCCTGAATGATTTGCTGTAGATAACAGTCACCATCATTTTGGTTTTATTCCCTGCGTAAAACAGTGTTCAAACAGAACTAGGTCAAATAGTTTTTGAGAGTTTCTGAAATGACACAAATTCATCGGTTATTTATGGTGAAAACATCGCACCTCGGTTCCTGCATCCGAGTGCATTGAATGCCAACTATGTTGGCACAATACAGAAGAAACACCGACACAAGCAGATCTGACTTGAGTTTGCTCTCCAGAACCACCATCCAAAATAGATACAGATGACTTTAAGAGATGAGTTTGCTCTCCAGAACCACCATCCAAAATAGATACAGATAACTTTAAGAGATGACTTTATCATGTTTGTACATCTGTGAAAGGATGTGAGTCGAATGAGGGATCACAAAATGATTTGGTAGAGTAGGTTTTATGGGGCAAGTCCAGTGCAGTGAAACTCGATGACTTAAGAAACAAGCGAAACAGTACTGTAGGTTACATTCCAGGTGAAGAGGTGGAAGTGACTGACTGGTGTGATGCCAGATGTGTGAAGACAGAAGTTTAGACGGTGGGTAAGTGCAGAGAGAGTCGTGGCTGTGATGATGCCGTGCAGAGAATGTGAGATCGGGAGTGTTGAGGAGGTGAGGGTTGAGAGAGTGTGACCGTTGAGTGAAAGAGTAATTGTGCTGAGAAGGCCGGGAGCGAAAGACGGTGGCGAGACAATGACGGATGAGACCGAGGCGACTAAGTGACCAGCGTGCAACAGCAGTTGGAAGAGTGCGTGTGAGTTGAGTGGGGCAGTTTAGAGAGTCAGGGTTGACAGAGTGATGGAGTGGGAGCAAGACGGTTTGAGGGAGATAGGACGAGTGTTTTGAGAGTGAGACAAAGAGTGCGAAAATATTAAGGAAAAGAATTACAAAGGAGGAGAATGTGTATTGTTTGACAAAGACTATTCTGTGATCCAGCTTCACTGCGATTTACATATTTATTAAGTCATAATCATGGCAGCAACATATGAAAACACCCTCTTTCTTTTGTTCCAGCCTCTCATTTGTGTGATTCCCTGTGACCCCAGATCATTGTGAGCCATGTATTTTAGCAGTACATTTCATTTTAAATATTGCTAGTGCGATGATCTCAAACAGACAGCAGATGGCAGTAACGCTACAAGGTTCCACTAACATGCGACAGACAGGAAGAAGAGGCCGCTCTGCAGGGAACAAGCGAGAAACCCCCCAAGATTTTGTCACCACAATCACATCTAAGTTGATTTAGTAGCGCATAGTTTGGCTTCATTCAGTAACTTTCTGCCTGCTTTAACTAGTGCTAGTCAACTTGACACTGTTTGTCAATCCAAACAGTATTAAAGTGACTGTTTTCAAATGGAAGCATTGACATATTCGAACCCACACAAGTTCCATATATATATATACACACACAGACAGATGGACTGAGGTTCACATCCCACTGTCGAGTACGATCCAGGATTCTGGAGTGTTTGAGTGGATGCTGAACGCAGGGTAAAGTGGCTCTCGAAAGACAGCTCTGAATGTGTGCAGGTGCTCTCTGCGACCTTTGGTGCTGTGGAAAGACAAACTTCCTCCCTCATAGTCCAGCGCCACCTCAATCCTCTGCGGCGGCGCCCTTATCTCCCCCAGGGCCACGTTACAGGAGGCCTGACACACCGTCAGCTTGTTGTTTTTCCACTGAATGCGCCAGGACACCGAGTTGTGTCCCAGACGACTGTGGTCTCCGCGGCGAGGGATGCTCCTGTAGCACATGCCGACGGACCACATGCTTTTCGCTCCCACTTCCACCACCCAAATGTGCTCTCCGCCCAGGATCCCCTGGCTGCACAGAACCTGGGGTGCACTCGTGAAACGCTCGGCGTGATCGGGGTGCTGCTGTTTTGTGGCACTGTACTTGACCGAGCGCAGATCACTGGAGACCATCAAACTGGGGTGAGCAGTGGCGACGTCGAAGGTCAGCTCCAGTGGGTTGAGGAGGATGCAGAGGGAGTCCAGGAGGAGGGTCATCTCAGATCGGAAGTCTTTGGTCCTGAGGTCCATCTGCAGACGGCTGGTGTTGAGGGGAACCTTGGATGGGATGTTGGATTGAATGCTGCCTGAGACCACTCCCCTCACTTTTGGTTCAATCTGCATGAACCTGTGGAGCAGACACATTTATTTTAACAAATAAAATGTTGAGGTCAATAAAAGAGCCTGCACGGAAGTTGTTTAAAATGGAAAAAACTCGGGAATTTCAGAGGCATATATGCAGGCTTGGGTTTATGAAAGGTCATTTTATAGCAGCTTCTCATTGGAGTATATGTACAATGAATAACTTAAGATGTGTCCAGACTTTCGGTATGTAGAAAGTACCGATGGGCTGACGGTAGTTGGTGGCGCCCTCCGTTTAAAAATGATGTGAGGTTTCATTGAAATGTTTGTTCAATTGTAGAGCAGGGAGCGCCATCTAGTGGGCTCTGAAAGTGAGCGCACTGTTTCATGAAGCCTCACTTGCCCATCACTGACACCAAGTCCTTTTTTGTAAAACTGAAATCTTGTGAAAATCATTCCGAAGGAAGCACCTGTTAATGAAGTCCCAAGGGTCTTCCACGCTGAGGACCTCTGTTGTGCTTTGTTGCGCCTCCTGCAGTTGCTGCTGCTGCTCCTCCAGCACACTCAGTCCGAGCTGCCAGCTCTTCCTGCGCTGACCTCGCTCCTCCTCCAGCACTGTACTCAGCTTTTCCTTGTACCTGAACACCATCGGAGCACTTAGTTATCAAAGTATCTTCCCACAAATGTTGCGCTGGCTTTCAAAAACACCCCTGTTTTTCTCAACGTGTATCTGGGAATTAAATTATTGGAGTTTTTAATGCGTTGCGAGTGTCAGAACTCGGAAAAATAAACCTTTGGCAGCGTAAATTATTGGGAACTGAATTTCCAATTCTTCAGGTAAATAAGTGTCTGAACCATTCGAAGCTTTTTAGATGTAGCGAGACCATTATTTGGAGGCCGCACTGAGTGTAGTACATTGCTGGTGGAGGTCCAATGTTTACAAAATAGTCATTCATTGCTCCACACTGCCCTTTTCAGTCAAGCCTCGTGCCTCTTGTGTTGTTGGAAATTTCCAGTATGTGGTATCTTCCAGGCTGCCACTGTCCTTTCCTCCTCTTGTCTTTTATTGTCCTTTGCTCTTTCGTTCTTTTCGGTTCTTTTCCGCTTTATTTCGAGTTGTTGAACTAGTTCTTCCTCGTCCATGCCCTGCCAGCCAGCCATGGCGTCTTGTGCTGTTATGCAAGAGACTAATGGACCGTGTTTGTTACACAATCCACGATGTCTGTCAACATATTCATCATACAGTATGTGCTATGAACATGACTTTCTTTTGTTTCCAAGTCTTCCTGCCTGGCACATCTGGCACCAGTAGCGCTGCACATGTTCTGCTGTCATTCGGGTGGTTGGTCATGTCAGACTTCTTTAGTTCATCTGGAACTGGAGACCTGTTTCCATGTCAACATGTCGTCTTTGCCATGCTGCCTGTTGCATTTAAGCCAGCAAATATCATGATGTCGGTGAAAGCTGCGTGTAAACCCCTGGTGTTTGGCAGTGTTTCTGGTTGATAGACGCTGTTGTACACCTGATAAAGTAAAAAAAAAAAGCAGTTTTTTGTGTCACTGAAGAGCAAGATTGCAGTGGAACAGGCTCACACGGAGGACAAACTGCTGACAGACAGGCAGTGAGAAGAGAAATAATCTGATCCTGAGTTGGTAGTTGGCCGGCGGGAGTGGCTTCAGAGCTGAGTACACCTGGTTTGGCCTCTACAACAGTGGCATTTAAAGCTCAGCAAAGCATCTGATAAAGCCGTCCTGGTTCATCGAAGATTACCGAACCGTGCTGCAAGCTGGTTCTGTTGCATAAGAAAGTCTCGTGGCCGCTGCATGTTTTTTAGCGATTGTTACCTGTCGACGAGGCCGGCGATGCGCTCCATGATTGTGACAGCCTTGTCGATCATCTTGTCCCCGACGGCTTCACAGGTTCTCTGCTCCTCCACAGTCTTCTTCAGGAGACTCTCTGTCAGCTGCAGCTTGCCAGACACCACCTGGAACACCGATGTGGTGGAACTAAATAAACATTTCGTTGTAGTCGTATCGGCTTCCGACCTCATCTTTGACTAGTCGCAAAGATGATGACGTGGTGGAGGGAAAACGTACCTTGCTGCGGGTCTGGAGCGCCCGTCTCATCTCCTCCTCAGCCGCACTGAAGGTCAGCACGTCGTGATTGTGGTGGTAGCCTTCCTTCAAGCACGTGCCACACAGAGGGGCCATGTCACTGGAGCAGAAATACTCAAGTGGACGCTGATGCACTTGGCATCCCTTTATCCCCAGCTCCTGCTGAGGTGCCACCAAAATATGATCCCTAAAAGCCGCCTTCTCGTTGTGCCTCTGCAGGTGTCTGGAGCACAAAGGCACCTCGCAATTCAGGCACGCCTGCACTGCCAGGGCCGGCTCATCGATGCAGTGGTCACAGAAGGCCGCCCCTTCCTGGACCTCCTCCGTCAGCCTCGCCAGCTCAGGGGCCGACGCCAGGTAACCCTGGATGATGTTGGAGAGCTTGAAGTTCCTCGGGAGGGTGCTGAAACCCTCAAACTCCGAGCGGCACTCCGGACAACGTGGAGGCGTTTTCCCGCCATCAAGAGTCGCCGAGGTCTGGAGGAGGCAAGCGCGACAGTAGCTGTGGCCGCAGGGAAGAGCCACGGGATCCAAATAGAGTTGAAAGCAGATGGCACAGCTCAGCTCCAAGGCCAGCAAATCCACCGGCTTTGACAGAGACATTATCAGACCCAAGTGTACTGGCTGTCTGCTGCTCCGGACTCCGCTCTCGAAGAAGGATCCAAACAAATGACATGAGAATGCCTCCACCTTCTAGAGGGAGGTGCACTCCATTCCAAGAGGCAGAACTGCAGCACCGAACACACACGCACACTCTATGTTTGCATGTTTTGCGGGGACATTCCCCATGCCTTGCCCAGCCTCTCAACCAAACCCTAACCTTCCAAAACACGCGGCTCACCTGAACCGGGGCCTAAACCATACTTAAATTCAACCATAATAACCTAGTTAGTTTTGACGTTTGAATCCTCAAACTGAGACTTAAACTTGTGGGGACCAAAGTAGGTGTGTTTCCAAGAACTGGTCAGCACAGGTGCAGCTACACACACACACACACTCATATGCAAACACATCAAATCCCCGTCCACTTTTATTGATACAACATGTCGGTGTGACATTCTCTATCCTCTATAGATCATGAGTTGTGACAGATCCTGAGACATGATTTACAGCTGGACTATGAGTGTGTGTGGAATAACGGGAAAATACGGGACACTGGTTTTGTACACAGGACTAGTTTTGAAATCTGTTGACTGTAAGCATCACAGCTCGTGTGTGTCTTGTTCCTGCTTTGACTCTTTCATTAATCCACTGACTGTGGGACCCTCATGTTGCCTGATATTAACATGCTTCTCTGTGACCTGACAGCAACCTCATCTTAAGTCACACGTGGTCTGGAGATGGACGTTCAGGGCAGCGATGAAATCAGACGACTGCATTCAAGTCCCCTTCCACATGGACATCCACATTCACTGTCACTTAAATGAGTGAATCTCACTGTTTATTGAACCCAGTTAGAGGCGATATAAAGTGCAGGCCATTATTACGACTTTGAACATGGAGTCCTGAGCATCACAACAGCGACCTCTGCTGTGCGTGTTTGGTAGGACAGATATAGTTGTGAGTGTTTTGTTGATCTATAACTTTCCGGGAAGCCATCTTGGATTTCATGCTCTGGGTCCCGTTAGCTACATTTACTGGCTGTTTTGTCTTCATATTGAGGTGTAAAACCTTTCCTGTCTCCACACTGGACCGTGGTAGAGTGTCACAGGGGAGGTGCAGGGTTTGATGTCCTGTTGTGGGCTGGAGCTGGGACAGGGATGAGGCGAGTCTGGGACAGAGCGTGACTTGGTTTATGACTTTGTCACAGCCAAACTGCACAGAAGCGCACATTCAGAGCTGGACACGCACCGGGCACCTCTTCCCTTCTGGAGAGACGTCACTCACTCGGCAACCCCTCCCACATGCAGCGGCCACACACATAGAGGAACAGCGCACCTGCAGCAGACACTCGACATTCACTCCTACAAAAGACTGTTTTAAGGCTTGCTAAAGGTACTAAACTATCAAAGGCAGTCGATGTCAGACGTTGTTAAACACTCACCGCGAGGCTGGAGAGCTTGTCCCGCCTGCACCGCACCACACCACCACTGCTCCCTCCAGGGCAACAGGTGGCGCCATCAGTTAAGGCAAAGTCAAAGGTTAAATTCAAGGTTGTGAGAAGCCAAAGCTCTGTAAAATGTTCATGTAAACCTGTTGTTTAGCTCTCAGCAAGAGTTTGGCAACATGGTTCTGCCATGAGATCTGAGCTGAGCTGAACTCATGGTCTGTGAGTAAATAAATTTGAGCAATGATGATCTCCAGATGTGATTCGGGTTAAAGGTTACAGAGGTGTATTTTTGGGGACAACAGTTCCCAAACCCTCTTTTAGTTGAGGCATGAAAACGGCGAGCATTTTGCGTCTGCTGCAGCTCTGGAGCGAGGAGACTGGGAGGGAGTTGCGAGCTCCTCTGGGGGGGATGGTGAGAGCTGGGACCGGGGGGGAAGTCTGGAACCTATAAACGTGGATAAAAGGAAAATGTCAGGAGGGGTAGCTGTGGTTGGCTGGAAGAAACACCTCAACCTTTTCTCTTTCATCACGGCAGCAGTGCGAGATTTGTCCTTCCTGTTGTCCAACGCTGCTCTGTCCAATCGGTGAGCCAGATGGGTGGGAAGCTGGAGCTTTCGTGGTCACCTCCCTCTTGAAAACTGGAGTCCAAGTTGCTCTGGACTCACATGTAGGAAGCGCAGAGCGATGGGATGTGGCGAGATGTGACTGGTGAGGCTGGCGGGGGAGTGAAGGCTCGAGATCCAGCGGAAGGAGTGGAGAGACACAAGCATGAGAAAGGAGGAGCACTGCAAGGAAGAGCATCTTGTCAGAGGAAGACCATCATCGCACGCCTGCTCTGTTGTCGTCGCCGCTCCGCAGCTCAAACGGTCCCTCACAGAGGATCATATTACCACAGTCACTTCCACCAGCCTCAGCTCTCCTCCAGCTGGAGCCAAGAGACTGAAAAGGAGTCCTCAGTACCAGTCCCCGCCGAGTCCCGGAGGCCTTTCCTCTCCTGAAGACCCGCATGGTCAGAGAATGATCGCCAACATCCGCGAGCGCCAGCGGACTCAATCCCTGAACGAAGCCTTCGCCTCACTGAGGAAGATCATTCCGACGCTGCCGTCCGACAAACTGAGCAAGATCCAGACGCTGAAGCTGGCGTCCCGCTACATCGACTTCCTGTGCCAGGTTCTGCAGAGCGACCAGATGGACTCCAAGCTGACTGGCTCCAGCTACTTGGCCCATGAAAGACTGAGCTACGCCTTCTCCGTGTGGCGGATGGAGGGAGCCTGGTCCACCGCCTCTGGTCATTAACCCTGCTTCAGAACCCCGGTCCAGTCAGAGTAGCCCAGTCTGTGATCATGAGTGAAACCCTGCTTTTACTGTTTCTGCAGATCACAGCCAAGGTCAGAAGTGAAGGGCTGATGGATCAGCTGAGACAGGGATTTGTCTGTGACCAGGTGCGATTCAGCATGGCAGCTTCCCGTCCTCTACATCCCCACCACCATCTTCATCATCTTCATCATCATCATCGGAAGGTAGGCACAAACATAACTGCAACAAGTGGAGCGGAGAGGCTGAAAACACCCGTGTAGACATCACTAAAAGTTGACACATTTTTGTATATCAGGATGGAAGTGTTGTAAAAACTCAAGCGGAACTGTCCTTTGTGTTCATTTGTGATGTTTTCGTGAGACCGTCATGGTTCATCAGCTCAGAGGCGGCGGACACTGCTGTCCAGGGGCTTTTCAAATTGTTTCAAAACTATTTTCACATCATTCCTCCCTCCAAGTTTCTGACACAAGCGATGTGTTGTTTTTTTTTATATACTTCTTTTGTCTCAGCTCATGCCAATAAAAATACTCCGAAATTCTTTCCTCCCATTCGGGCCCAATTCCGCTCGCGTTGCACGAAGCTGCGCTCCGGCTCTGGCAGAGCGGACGAGGAGGCGTAATGAAAACAAACCTTCTCTGAAGCTATGAATCATGCGTGTCACCATCAAAGGGAGGGTTCATGTGGCTCCCCACTGGCTCCTCATAAAGCACTGGAATCCATGGAGGAGCTGCGAGCAGACTCGCCAGTCGCCGTGCAGTAAACCAGCCTCAGCAGAAAAACTGTGAAAGAGGGTTAATGTCGGCGGCGCAATCTTGCTTTGCTCAGCAGATAAACGCTGAACCTTCTCCCCGAGAGCGAGAGCGCCACCTACTGAGCTCTGAAAATGAGGAGTGTTTCATGAAGCCTCACCAGCACTCACATCACTATCAAACCTAACCCTGGAGATGAGCGCCAGGACCAGCTGTTCCACTTCACGAACAAACCCGGCTGAAACATGTCGTCTCCTTTGCAAAGAAAACTTTGCGTGTTTGACTTTTAAAAGGGAGTAAATCCAGCTGCCAGTCTCACGCTGCGGGTCGTCTGTACTGTAAGGTGATTTTATTTGAAGTTGTGGTTTGTTCTTCATGATCTGTGCGTGTGTATGTGTCTTCACAGATGCCGACAGCTGCTCATGTGGATCGTTGCTTCTGGACTTTTATGATACAAGCCATGTAAATATTGTTTTAAAAAACCTTTTTACTTGAATTAAATCACTTCGTCTAATAAGATGCAACAGAACCAAAGGCTCCAGGGATTCTAGTCACTTTGTGTGTTGACTTGGAGACAACAGTGAAGGACTCTAATGTGCAGGGAAATCAGAGGGACAGTTTCCTTGAGAACGCACGAAAAAAATGTTTTTTTAAACCAAAAATAAAATACAATACAATTCACAAGTCAGAACTCTTGTCTTTATTGGCTTTTCTCTATCTCTCACACACACACACACACACACACACACACACACACACACACACACACACACACACACACACACACACACACACACACACACACACACACACACACACACACACACACACACACACACACACACACACACACACACACACACACACACACACACCCTTGAAAAACATATAAAACAAAGAGAACCAAGAAGGTCTCACCCAGGCAGGGAACAACAAGCAGCAGGCGCCTGCAGTCTGGACCCAGGAAGCAGATAAGGAGGACAGCTGATTGCAGGATGGGTTCCAGCTGCAGCCCGGAGGAACGTCGACAGGAACTGGAAACAGACAACAAAATAAAAGCCCATCAAAATGGCTGACAAAACTCCGGAGTAGAGTCACACGTTTCCTACTTCCTGCTCCTCAAACTCAGTGGGGAAGTGAGGATCGGACACTGACCCCAGTTTAGAACGATTTTCCCGTCTTCTTGGTGCTTCCATGTCCAACATGTCCTGTGCCTCATTTTTCTTCAAACCCCAAAAATGTGATGAAAAAGAGACAAACAAATAAAAAGATCAGCTGTAAAAGACAACATTTAAATGCCGCCACCAAATATTCAAAGATGAATAGAGACATAGAAACACGATCCATCCATGTTTTGGAAACATTTTAATGGAGGGAAAAAATATCAGTACAAAATAGACCAATCTTTCTATACATACATGTGGTAAGAAATGCGAGCTAAAACATGATAATGAAACAGTCGCTCCAGTTAGTCACTGGTCACCCATACACGGACGAGCCACGGCAGCAAGGCACGTGTGTATTTTGGTCTGGAAACACCTATGTGCACTGTCACATACACGACGACGGCCTCAGTAAGAAGCAGGAGGCGGGTCTGGCCTCTGCGTAAGACGTCTGGGGTATTACACACATTTACAGTGTACATATAGTGTATACAAGGGTGCCCCAGCTGGGACACGTCGATAAGACACGGGTCAGAAGAGTGAGAGCACCATCCGATATGAAGTAGCCCAGCGGCGGCAGAAGAAGCTCTGAGGTTTCTGAAGACCAAGATTGTCAGGAGATTCACACCCATCACTAACTCTGTAACTGTGTAAACTGACTCTATACAATCACAGTTGCGGATTTCAGCTTTTGTTTCCATGGGGTTGTGTTGTCGTTGCAGCGCAGAAGGTTATCAACCTTCTAAAAGAAGTGCAGCGCGCAGGTTTAGTGAGGCCACAGGTTCCGCAGAAGGCACTGGCGGTACCCTGAAGTGGACTCGCAGTACTGCTACCAAAGACTGGGGTCAGTCGGGAAGAAGCGCTCGGAGCTTCAACTGGCCAACAGTGAGGTTCTAGCTGAAGCTGAAGCTTCGTTGTTTTCTTCAGACCCAAGTGAGTTCAATGTGAATCCAAGGCACTCGACGGTGACTCTGGCTTAAGACATGAAACAGCAGTGAGGAAACCCATTCTTCAACTGTCAAGTACAAAAAGCACTGCATTTTGGTCAATGCTTGTCTGTTAAGTGAGTCTTCATAAGACATTGCAGTTCAAATCACGTCTCACTTTTCCCAGAGCTTTGGAATTTCATTAGTTTCACATTCTGGAATGCACAGTGCAATAAAAACCACAGTTGTGTCCTGGTGTCCGCTGGCCCGCCGCGCTGCTCTCTTCTAGTGGTCACGCGCGCGCGGCCACTGCACCAGGACAGGAGTGTTGCTGACGCTCCCTCGGAGTCAGAGTCTGGCGCAGGCTCTTTGGTGTGTTGGATTGGAGGGAGTCAAGGCGTGAGGTGAGAAGGCACAGCGGCGGCAGAGGAGGCGCTTCAGTGGAGGAGACCCTGCTGGTTGTCGTGCTCCATCGGCTCCTCCGGAGGGCTGGAAGACAAGAGGTTCCACATCACAGTCCCAGGGCAGGAGCCTCCGTCTCCTCCACCTACCTCTTCACAACGCCCACAGAAAGCGAGGCCAGAGCGTTGACGGCATCCGATTCCTCGCAGTCTCGTCTCTGTGCGGCGCGGTAGGAGAGACACACTGACCCACCGTGCGCCTTCACGCTCGGCCAGTACTGACCTGCCGCACACAGACATGAAGTGGGTCAGCGTTCACGCCGGGCCGCTGGCGCAGACAAGACAAACGCTGCTCACTTTGAACCTTGATGACGGCCTGCAGAGAGACCACGGCGTTGGCGTTTGGCTTCTGGGTCAGAACCTCCTCCGGCAGCTGATCCTGACGCCCCAGCAGGGCGGCGACACAGGCTTCAGAGGCGTCGCAGATGGCCGTCAGGTCATGGCCGCCTTCCAGAGACAAAACCAGACGCCCGCCGGCCAGTGACATCAGCTGCTGCGTCAGGAAGCCGAAGCCTGGGGAGACGGAATCCTGTCAGTCAGAGGAGACAGACCAAGATCCTAGTCATCAGAAGCAGCACTCACACTTGGCTGAGACCTTGTACCCTCCCAGAGGAGCCGGGTTCCCCTCGGCAGCGTCGAAGCCGGCCGACACCAGCACCACATCGGGGGAGAACTCCTGAGCCACCGGCATCACCACTGCTCTGCAGTCACACAGCAGACTGTCAATGGCCGTGTGGAGCAGCAACATGCGAGCGAAACATCAACACACACAGAAGTTCGGCTGCAGGAAACCTGCAGAAACCGACTGCCTCCTGTGGCAGCACAGTCAGAGACGACTCTATCCTCTGTGCTATTGTCTTTTGGCAGCGGGGGGAGGCTCCGGGCGGCCTCTCGGCAGAGTTCAAAGGCGAGCCCAGCCAGTCTGTTTCCCATTAGAGGCTTGTCACTGACAACACGGAGAGGAAAACCAGTCCATCTGGGATCCATTTACCTTCATCATTCCGCCCGGGGACTTTGGAGACCTCCTCGCTTACACACACACACACACAAACACATTCTGTTGTCATGACTGGATGCAGATGGACAGCATGACCTCATCCCCGAAAGTGTGGACGCAGAGATAAAAGGGATCATTCCTCTTCATGAGAGAGAGAGAGCAGATTTGAAGTGGAGGGAAGTTGACGCCATCCTGTGCTGCGTGTTGTTTGCTCGACTGGGAAGATTCCAAGAAGGTTTTCACAGTCAGGCGGGTGCAGGACACAACACAAGCAGCAGCAGCAGCAGATCAGCTCATGGAAACAGCGGCGGCTCTGAAGATCAACCACCGCAGGAGAGCGATGGGGGTGGATGGAAAACAAGGCGGGTTGGTTGCACATTCACAGGACCAGGGTGAACATGCAACCAGGCCGAGACAGCTCCACTCTGAGTTTGGACCCGGGAAAGCTCCGTGACTGCGTGCAGTTTTACAAGGAGGCGGAAGATTGTGGGCGGGTCACCAGGCTTGTGTCTACAATCTAAAACAGGTGGTGGCCACAGGCCTATTTAGAACACAGACTGGCTGCACGGCCCAGTTGACTTGAGGAGCTTGGACAGCACTGTCGTAATGATGTCACTGTTTCATGCTGTTTCCTTTACTGCAGGTGACAACACACACACACACCAGAGCCAACCGGCTTGGTCCCATCTGACGTTGACAGTGTCACGGCCCAGTCACGTCAGGGTTTACCTGAATGCAGCCAGGTATTCAGCATCACCCATCGGCGGGTCCAGTCCTCCGGTCCAAGCCACGTTTACGTTAAAGCCCTCTCCTGCCCCTGAGCCAACCTGAAACCAACAAAGACCTTTCTGTAACTCACTGGTTTTGCATCAACAATACATTATATAAATAAACAATCCGAAACTATTCCGGGCAAATAAGAGAAAAACATGGACATTTATTTCAATCCCCCAAACAAGCAACAACAAGTCTTCCATCTCAACTTGATCCGAGGCCAGTGAGCCCACTAGGTGGCTCTCTCTGCCACTAGAACAACCCTCCCAATGAAACATCTTATCATTTCTAAGCCATGAGTGCCACCTCCTGTTTCACGAAGCCTCATCACTAGTCCCCTCTCAAACGCACCTCTGCTGGGGAGCCGCTGCCAGGGAAGAAGCTGCCATTGTCGTAGCGGTGGAGAGATATGTAGAGCACGCTGGGGTCACTGTAGAAGATCTCCTGGGTCCCGTTCCCGTGGTGGACATCCTGCCAGCCGGAGCACATGTCAGCACCACAGCAGCCCCGAGTGAGACTCACACGCGTCTAACTTCAGTACCCAGTCCACGATGAGGATCTTGCTGACGCTGAGCTTTTGCTGGAGCTGCTTGGCGGCGATGGCCACGGAATTAAAGTAACAAAACCCCCTGCGGAGACAGAAGACGCCGTGCGGTTAACCAACACAAAACAATTGCTCATGGATTCAACAACAACAAAAAACAAACAAACATATAGACGGCTCACTTACATGGGATTGGAGGGGTCGGCGTGGTGCCCCGGGGGTCTGACCACTGCAAAGCCGTTCTGCGTTGAGAACAGGACGAATAAGTCGGCAGAAAGGGAGAGTACTGCAGGTACTGCTTTGGATGAGATGCAGCGGTCGCTAAAGCTACAACAGAATCTATTGCAAACAATAAAATAAAAGAGTAGAACTTGCTACCAGAGTGTATCATTTCCATCTGAAACGTATTAAGACCGCAGTCACACTAGAGACGTCTTTTCCACTCCATTAAAAACATGAAAAACGTGACTTTGTCGATTGCTGTGTCCCATATCCCCCACTAACACTAGCGCTGGTTCTGAGCCCCCTCCACAATGAAGTGCCCTCCGACGACCGAGTGAAGTGACTGACGTCCCTAAGAATTGGGACGACGCTTCATGACGTCACGTGTAAAGACAACGTGTCATTGGCT
Organism: Synchiropus splendidus; assembly: GCF_027744825.2. NCBI lineage: Eukaryota > Metazoa > Chordata > Actinopteri > Syngnathiformes > Callionymidae > Synchiropus > Synchiropus splendidus. Next base: position 6,671,938 of record NC_071351.1, read on the forward strand.
GCCGTGCTGTGTTTTGTTTGCATATCGAGTGTTGGAGATGTTTTGGAAATGGCACCAACGTTTTTGCCACCTCTTGCATCTTTGGTGTCCTGGAAATCTATCCACAGGTCATATTCCCACTTGGTTTCAAGTCAGCTCCGGCGGTTTGAAGGGATCATTTCAAGTGGTGAACGGTGACACTGACACGTGACGCGCAGAACCCAGGGTTCAGGTCAAGACCCGGTGTTAGGGTGAGAGATGGGACACAGCCTTCCATTCCATTGTTACCCTCCACACAGTGATCCAGTCAATATGTTCAAAATACAGCAGAGAGGGTGACCTTCAGTTCGCCCTTGGCAACTCTGACCGCGAGCTCCACCACGCTTCCCGCGGCCATCCGTGCTGCCGTCGACGTGTGGGACTCGTTCCATATGGTGTCATTATCCACCTGCCAGTGCAAAGACAGATGCATTGAGTCAGTCACTTTGGACCCAACCGACACACGAGACCATCCCGCTGGAGCTCTTCTTTCAGTCTGAGCCGTGTTCTCCTCACTGGCCTGTACCTTCTCCCCTGTTGTTGTGTCACACACTTGTGTGCCAGTGAGTGACCAAACATGGCCGACACTCCTGAAGCTGGGTGCGATCATTCAGATTCCTCTGTGCTGTCAGGCCCCAAACTACAAAACACTTGACTGGCCATTTTCAGACTCTTGTCTCGCACAACTCGGCCGCTCTGGTCTAAGAAAGTCATCCTTCTAAAATGGACCTGAAGACTGAACACTTGGACTCAACAAATAATGCTTCTTGCTTACCCCCACACCTCCACACGGCAGCATGACAAACATCCGCTGGGACAGAATTCCTGAGGAGACAGACACATATTACTGTGCCATTCTTGCTGCGGCGATGCAAGTGAGGAGCTGTTTCTGGTACCGGCCAGTTTGCGGTTATCGAGCTTGAGTCTGTTGAGCGGGTTGGTGCCGTACAGCAAGACGTGGCGCTCTGAATGGACCGACTGCAGCTCCTCCAGCGTGGCCTTCCGTCCGCGGATGGTCTGCAAGGACGCGTTTTGTCAAGCAACTGAACGGGATGCTCCACGTGGGTGGATGAGAAGAGAGGTGGTACCTCACACTGCCCCCTCAGGCCTCTCTCTTGCAGTCGAGACCAGATGCTCTGAATTCTCCCAGCATGCTCCGGGTGACTGCTGTTGTCCCCACATGCACACTGGTGCTTGAGCATCTGAGAGTCGTACAGGAGGCCTGCAGAGACATGGTTTAGCACCTTCACTTCACACAGTCGGACACAGACATTTTTGTCCTATTCACCTGTCGTGAAGCGGAGTTTCAAGCCTCCTTCCTGCCCCGCCAGACTCAGGTGCTTCTCTGGAAGAGACAGGGAGGTGGAGGCTGGAGAGGACTGAGTACGTGAGAGCGGCCGGTGAACACTGAGAGCGCCGCAGCCTCCTCGACTGCCGTTGTTTCGGAGCATGGGCACCGCCAGCGTCTCCATTTGTCGATGGAGCTGCTGCAGCTGCTTCTGCTGCTCCCACAAAAGTGACTGCAATAAACCGCAGCAAAGAGAACCCACTCAATACTGGAGTCGTGAGCTGACCGAAGGTGAGCTTGGCTCCCCAACCTGGTTCAGTATGAGAGCGTGCTGCAGGTGGAGTTGCTCCTCGTGGCTCTTGGAGGCGGCTGGCTCCGCCTCTCTCAGAGAGTCAGCCCTCCCTCTGCTCTGATAGGCCAGCTCGGTGGGCGAGCTCCCTCCACCGTCTTCTGGGTACATGTCCTCCGAAGGGATCTGCTGGAGCCTCGGCTTCTCACTCGACTTGGACATGAGCTGCACAAACAACGGACACTCGATTGTGCGCAGGTCTTGTGAAGAAGTTGTGGGTTGAAAACAAAGGGTTAATCACTAGTTCTGAACCTGTCTCACACCTATCCTACGGTGAGTTGTCTCCTGGAAGACCAAGGCCTCACCAGATGCTTGAGCACTGCTCTCTTTTTAATGCCAAAAGCCAAGCCAAAAAGCTCATGTGCAAGTTGAAGTTCAGGCAAAAAAAAACCAATGCAAGTGAGGTGAGTTTCCTGCCGCAGAGCGGTTCCTACCTTTCCAAGGTGAGTCTGCTGCTTGAGTCTCTCCAGTAGTTGTGTGTTGTGATGCTGCTGCAGCAGATGTGAATGAAGGGCCCGAGTGCTCTGAGGAAGTGGTTCTGACCGAGTTCTGCTGAGTGGCTTGTGGCCTTGAGTAGCGGCCGGCGACAGTTGGTCTAACGGCGAGTTGAATTGCACAGGGACGCCGTCGAGACCTGGAACTGCGCAGGAAAAAAAGCCTTTGGTTTTTACCTTGAATGAATTGACTGTTTCTTTCTTTCCTTTTAGAAAAAAAAAATTATTTTATTTAATGTAGCAGTTCGCTCTCCAGACAACACGGAACCTTTGTAAGGTAGGAGTTCCTGCTCCACTGATCCCACTGATGCACAAGACACGTGGCAGCTGGGATGAGAACAACAACAACAAACATGGAGGAATCCCTGAACAAAAGCAAACAAAAGCATCTGTTTGTTCAGGGATGTTTTTCACTCCACAATGGCCAGGGCTTCCACTACTCTGAATGTATTGTATAAAATTGAAATTCTGATACAAATACGTTCAAGAAATTAAAAGAGATTTAGTTGAAATAAGGTGATATAAAAACTTGAATATATTTATTGTCAAACTGATGCAAAATAACCAATATTTTATTGTTTAAATGTATGTATGGGTCCATCATTTGATTCAGTAACATACCAAATTCATTCACATTGAAAAATGTGGCATTTGTATTTAGATTATTTTTTTAAGTTGAATCCCATCCCTAATTTCAACATGTAACAACTTCAGTTTGAAAATACAAGACCAAACAGATCCACTAGATGGCAATGTGTGTGCAGTGGAGGGGCCTCACCAGTGAGCATGGGGGAGCGCACCAGTCCGGAGGGCTCCAGGATGATGACAGGAAGGTGAGGGTTCACCTGAGCAGCCTGCTCCTCCCGGTTCAGCTGGAGGAAAACCTGTGAGCCTGCGGCCGCGACCAGCGGCACCTGCCCCACGTTCAGGAGCTCTCCGTCAGCCTGCACAAATCCAGCCACACACCTTGGTACTGACTCACGCAAGACTCCTGCGGAGCACTGACCACTGGAGACAACATCTCACGGGTGTGAGGAGCAACGTACCCGGGCGTGCGCTGGTAACCCCAGTGTGATGGTGGGCAGAGTGGAGGGGCTCTGGATGGTGAAGTTGGCTATAGTGCCGTCCCTGAGCAGCAGCTTCTGCGCCTGCGGGCCAAACAGCCATGAGTTCATTCAAACCAAAGGTGGCACACGTCCTCCGTGACAACAGACCAGTGGCTCCTGTGATTAAATCAATGATGCACGAGCGTGTGGAGCCAAGCAATCGCCTGCGCCGCTCTTTTAAACATGTCATTAGTCTGGAGCGCAGCACGGGAAATGACAAACTCTGAGGGGAACTGTGAGGTGCCTCCTCGAAGGAGGAGGACAACGTGACCCAGGCGGGTTTGAGCTGACAGATGCTGCGTGACCTCGACGGCGCAGAGAAAGCCACATATACATCCCAGTCAAGTCACGGTCAGCGCGGCTTTTTCTGACACTCTGGTGCTGACCTCATGTGAAAGTCCGCCAGCAGAGGGCAGTAGTCCATTCTCGTTGGGGAGACTGTCGTTGGGGGAACTGCACCCTGAGACCGGTGTGCTGCTGCTGCTGGGCGAGGATTCTGGAGGAGATCAAGCAGACATCAAATAAGACATAAAAAAAAACAAGGACAAAATACGACACAAAAACAAATCTCATGAGATCTTCCCTGGTATTTTAGTTGCAAAAAAATGCATTGCTGTACTGTGGAGAAATGTTCACAAAATAAACCAGTGGATCCAAAGGATGATACCATGAGAAAGAATGACATATACACTAAGAGGGAGGAAAAATACATTTGAAAACATTCGGAATCCCTTTATATGTACACATTAAAGGTGTTTTTGTTTATTATATACTGTACATCTCATGTTTCTTATGACTTGGTAAAGAAGACAATCTTGTTTTTGCTGAAGATATTGTCTGAACTTTGCATGAGAAGCAACGGGGAGGGTGAGAGTTCAATACTGTTGTTATTTGTCACTTTGTGTCTATAGAAATGACTTTATTTTTTAATTGTAATTTCGATAAAACTGTCATTTTTTTATTTATTGTTTATATTCTACTTTGTTATTGTATTTTTTCCCGTAGTTTGTGTCTGGCAATATTTTGAAATAAAAAAAAAAAGAAATTAAAAAAATGGTGTGTTCAGAGTTTTAAAAGCGGTATTTTTTTTTTTTCCTTCTCGCCGTGTGAGACTCACCCAGTGTGTCGGGGACTCTGTGTTTGACCGTGGCAGGGGCGCTCTCTTTGCGAGTGAGCGGGCTTTTGCGAGTGTTCAGATGCTTCTTCAGTTTGTGCTTCACTTTCAGGTTGGGTTCGGACGCTGAAAACATGTCACAGGTCTTGTACCGTCAGCCCACTCCAGCACTGCTGCATGAAGCCCTACCTGCTCTGCGGAGCGGCGTCCCCTCGGCACCTTCAGACGGAGGGGGGGAAGTGACGGCGGGCTGGGAGGGAACACCGGGGTCTGGGCCCAGTTTTCTGTCAGCACAGAAACGTTCAGTGAGGGAGGCGTTTCCTGGTTATGGAGCGTGAAGGTGGTCACCTGTAAGCGACTGGTGTCACGGCCAGGGAGTTGGAGTTGCTTCTTTCCAGCGCCGCTTGCTTCTGCTTCTTCAGAATCACCTCCTGGAGTTTTTGTTTGACCAGCGAACTGGCGACAGCACCTGTCACACACGTCAGCCATGAGACCCGTTTGCGACGCTCCACTGCAGCACGACGCGAGGAAGCGCCGCGTCCCAAGCTGCTCTTATCAGCGCGGTGTGTGCGCGTCTCATGAAGTGCACACTGAGGTGAGAGGAGGTGCCCACGTGTTCCGAGTCAATATTGACCTCCAGCACCAGAGATACATTCAAATTCCACTGTTGTGGGTTATATTTCGGCAGCAGAACAGGACAGGCATAGTATCAGCTGCACTCTGCCTCATGAGACGAATTTATTGTGCGAATTAAACCCACTTTATTTCTATCTATTCACAGAAAGGCCAGATGACTAGTTCCAGCCGAAGCTCAATAGACTTGCTTTAATCGATTTGCTTTCTTCCACAGCGCAAACTGCGAACCCTGAAAGAGACGGGAGCTTATATGTCATGGTTGAACAGGGAGAACGGCGCACTCACTCTGTTGACTCTTGTCTTTGTGCTTCAGCTGCTGCAGCTCCTGCTGCTTCTCGTGATGCTCCTGCTCCCACCTCCTCTGCTCCATACTGAACTGAACCCGCACACAAACGGGTGAGAACTCGGGGTCAAAACAACAGCGGATTCCACTTGCTTTTACCCGTATGTGCTGGTGCAGCTGCTGCTGAGAGAAGGTGGTGCGGGGCTGCGAGGGGAAAGGGCTGAGAAGTAAAGGCGGATGCAGCGGGGTGAGAAGGGCTGTGTCTGAGCCAGGCCGCATCCTCCGCTCTCCTATCCGGAGATCCATAGAAAGCAATGCACCGCAGACGCCCCAAACAATCTGAAGGAGCAGGAGGAAGAGACAAGTCATTTATTTATTATGATCAAAGGAAAACGCCTCACTCTGCCTCACCCAAAAACCAGTTGCAGTTGGACCCAGGAGCCTGTCACTTTACCAGAGCATGTGTACTTGTGAGTGTTGCTTCTGCAATGTCACCGCTCCTCCATATTAGGAGCGACGAACGCAGAGACTGTCCGGATGCCGACCATGACTGGAACACACACTTATTCTCAGCTGTGACACAATGGCCAACAAGGCCTTTATCACAGGGATGAGAACAGTCTGACAAAGGCCGCGACGCAGGCACGTAGACGCTACACCAGCGTCTCTTCTTCCCTCCTCTCCGTGGGTTATAAATAGCAAAAAGTGAACCTACACAGGGGCTATTGTTCCAACATCTGAGGAGTCATCCAGTGATGTCATCGAGAACACATTTAGACATGTTTACTTAGAAGAGTTCCTGAACTTCTCTGGAAGCAATTTTTTCGTCGAACGAAATCCGAGTTTAAAGCATCCACGCCACCTGCGAACAAGCAGCGGCATGAAGCTGCTGGTCACTGCATGACACATCAGCAGACACATGGGAGGAGACACAGACGCTCGTGTAAATACTGAACAGGTCTGACCGATGACAAACAAAATAGTCTGGGCTTGAGAGCAGGATGCAGAAAGTCCAGACGACTAAAGGTGAAATGTTATCTCACACCGAACAGAAGACACAGGTGAAGAAGGGTGTCGCATATTACAAAGTTTCTTTCAGTTAAACACGACATCAGAGCGGCACGGAAAAATCCTCAAAAAGATGTTGAAGCCCATTTAAGTAACTGGATGGAACTGCTGATGGAAACACAGGAATAGATCAGAGGATTGCACAAGACTAACAAACCATGTGTTGAGCAACAATCTCCGCCATCGTGAGACATTTGGAACTTTTCCTTAGAACATGAGGCTCCAGTCCACAGCAGAAGTGAGGGTGAGGTTTGCTTTGTCGAAGTTTCTCAAGTGACATTTTTAGGTTTTCTCATTTTTTGGAGTCGGACAAACACGTTCTTTCCATTGAAAACACAGTCATAAAGAGAACAAAACACTGAATAAAAGTCACTTGAGCAGTGGATTCAAATGAACCCAGTCACAACTGGAAGACAGATCGACGTCACGTCAAGCGGAGCACAACAGTTTAAAGGGTTTCTTCTGTGTCACACGAGTTTAGAGCTGTAAATAAGATGAATCTTGGTGATGAAACTGCCAAGACGCAGGCCTCAAACAAGACAGGCAGGTTGTTCAGCCATGACAGTCAGAGTCCTCCGGAAACAGGCCGTTGTTATGTCACCGGTAACACAAAGCCAACATTCTACCGTCCACAAATTTAGTGTTAAGACTCTTATTCTTGTACGTAAACCAATTATGCAGCATTTCGCTGGCAAAGGAGAGGGGTATTATTCAGTGAATAAAATAAACAAATTCCTCAGTGACAGGAAGCGAACTGCTTGCTCTGAAGTCCTGTCTGACTAAATGGTGCGCAGAGAAAAAGTCGCCTGCAGTGTCAGCGAGCGCGCGTGTGTCTCAGTCGGCGAGGAGGTCGATGCATAATGCAGCGCGGGTCAAGTTTCCCAGGCCTCGGCTGGTTTTCCGTCACCATCCTGGAGCAACAAGTCTATGTCTTAGATTGTTCCGTGTGCCAGCGCTACGATGAGACAAGAAGAAAGTGGGGAATTTCCCTGCCAAACAAGAATGACAGCACAAATACACATGAGCTACAGGATGAAGCCACGATCACATTCAACACCATAAAACCCAGACGCGCTTCTGCGCCTCGGATCTAAAATTAGACACCACTCCACTCCCTTTCAGTCATCTATTACTTGAGGCAACATCCTCTTTTCAACTCCCCTCTTTCGCTTCTGCGCAACAGATAATGCTGCCAATCGCACCGCGCGACTTACAAAGAATTTGAAACGGAAGAACGATTTCGGAAGTGATGACACATCCAGCCGCGGATGATCATCTCCAACTGAACTTGGGTTGGTGCGTTTCGTGCTGGTCAGCAACGGCAGTTGGAAGACGTGCAGCCAGTCCGCACCATTGGCAGCAGGGAGCGTAGCTGTGGTAACAGGGGCACCGCGCCGGCAGGAAGTCAAGTCTATAAAAACACAACAATGAGCGAAGCAGGGTGGCTTCCTGTTTAAGAGCTGAGTTTAGACTTGCATTTCCTCAGCACACTCCCAATGCTGCCCTCACAGATTTTCAGCACAACATTCCCGGGACGCTGAAGGATGAAATAAAACAAGTACATTTGACTCTATAAGCCAAAGTCGGAGCTGAAATATGGCGCAGGGAAAGAGCGTACTCTGCATACCATCAACACACACACACTGGAAAAGTGCACTCACCCCGCGGACTAACTCATGGATTTGAAGCGTTGTACATGTTTTTCCGATTGAGAATCCGCAGCCAATTTCCCAACATTTGCCTGTTCAGCTGACAGCAAGGGCTGTTGCAACAGCAGATCTGCTTATTTTAGACTCAGGAAGCTCTGCGGTGAGGCTTTTCTTCAGCACGGACTGAGTTATGAGTTGCAGAAGAGTGACCTCTTTTCAACAGTCATCTGCTGGTGGACCTGACAGTCAGATATCAAGATGGTTTTCTGGCACGCAGAAGACAAAAAAATCCAGGGAAATTCTGGTCATTTTTGACTGTGTTGGATGAACATCTGCATGGACTTCCATGAACTAACTCATGGATAACAAACTCCCAAAAAGACGCTGTCTGATGGCTCGGCAATGCACACCATCCAACCTGTGTGTGTGTGTCAGGCAAAATGAGGTCACAGGACTTAAACAAATGGAACTTGTGTGAAAGACGTGGCGTCTTTCAGAGGCGCTTGTTTGTTTGTTTGTGTGAAGTATGAATGACATACTTGCTCCAGCTGTGCTTCAGTGCAACAGGTGCTACAGGAATCCAGCCAGTCATGCGCCTATTTACATCACACACACGCTGTACCCACCTCAACATTCCGAGAGTCCCTGTCATCTTTGCCGTGATTCATTGTTACAACTTGCCTGGAGCGCCAGGTGTGCGTTTGAGCTGCACACTCCGCAGCAATGTCAATACAGACTGAAGAAAAACCGCGCTCCAGATACACCTTCTCAGGAGGCCTATTTCTGTCTTTTGAGAGGCCTGACACTGGCGCTGAGCTTCATTTCGGGGGGGTGACAGAGACTATGATGTCGCCAGATGAGAATCCCGCATCAGCCGCCGCGACCAACGTCTGAAAGAGTTTGTACTGACACTGAGACGCGCGCAAGTCTGCTTCTCTTCACTCTCCCTCTTCAAACACATTCTCCACATTTCACAGCACAGATAAAGCAACTCAACGCCGCTGCTGACTGAGGCCTTGCACTCTTGTTTCACCTGCTGCTCGGTGCGTTCAGGCTGGTCGTGAGTGTGTGTTTACGTCGACGGCATGTCTGTTAGGCCTGACGTCCGCACCACAGTGTTCTGTGTCTTTTCAACTGCAGTTGTCTGAGTTTGGAATACGTTGTGCAATCCTCGCTTTCAGAATGTCCAGATGCAGCATTGCTGCTTCCGTTCCCGTCAGGCTCTTAGTCATTCCCGGCGCTCCACAGGATGTGTGGAGAAGCTCAAGTGCAACGAGTCCTTGCATTTGCCGTAAACGCACAGGCGCAGGCAGAACACTTGTGTACTGGAGCTCTGAGCTAAAGTGTCACCAGCCTGGTCAGAGGAAGCGGCCTCATGAATATGCACAGTCACGCCCGCCAGTCTGGGAGGAGAAAGAAAGCATTAACATTCCCGCACACGCTCGGCTCGGCCCCCAACACTTGTTCCCTCATGACACCATTTATCTATTAAACATCGCTTTCCCAGCCTCCAGGAAGCAGTTACGAGGCTTGAAGTGACTTTGGCGAACTCGATTTAACAGAGTCACGAACCGAACACGGACGCATTAGTCTGTTAGTCATATAGACTCCCACGCTTTTGACTGAAGATGAAATAGAAGGCAGTTTGAAAATAAACCAAGAAGTGAAATGCTTTCACTGAAACTAAGTTAGCTGTAACTTCAGTTGGGTCTCGGGCTTGGTCTCGCCCTTCTCACTGGTCCTGGGCTCTGTACGCTCTGCTCTCCACACGTCTGCAGACGCACCACGTCACACTGTGGTGACGGAGATGAAGAAAATCCAAGTTGTTTCAGGTGACTGTTCGCCAAAGAATCAACTGAAAACAGATAATTCTGTCATCCATTCCGCGCGGGATGGTAGCCGATATTGGCCAGTATCGGTATCGGTATCGGGTCCGATCCAGAGGGATTTCATTTACTCTGAACTCCGTTCAGGGAAGCTGGAACTTGGGGTGGTGACAAGTCTCCCTCCGTCTGACTAGAAAATCCGACGTCAAGCGACGTCATCGGGGGCGGAGCTGCGACTGTCAGCTGGAGCCAAGGCCGCGGTCACAAACAGTCCATTTACACGAGCGGTGAGTGAGGCACCGGCAGCGGAGAGTGGTCACAAGACACAATGTCCTTCAGCCGATTGTTCATACGGAGGAACACGCCATTTCTGACTTCACCTTCTGCACAAACTTCATCCACAAGCGTGAATGAAGAGAGTCCTAACAGGAAGTAGTCGAGCTATTACTATTTGATAGTGGTAATTACTGCCTCATGACATGTCATAGCCTCCCGTTTAAATCCAGCAGACAAAAGGGTTTTTTATGCTCCAAGCCACGTCGTACAGACTGACACAAACATCGATGTGAAATGAACACGCTCATCTGTCCCTTGGACACGAAGAGCTCTGGACGTCACATGAGACACAAGGCAGTTTATTCAAATGAAAGAGGATCACGTTGCAGCAGCGGCTGCAGGATCCGCCTCAGTGGCCTCGGTGATCTGGGGTGAACGCCGCCAAGTGTTCGCCAAAGGTCTGAGTGGATCGATCAGGAAAAGAAGGTCAAAACACTTGATGGGCAGCATCAGGAAGCAGAATCACGCTGAGGCTTTCAGATGTGTTTTTCTTACTGTAGCCTGCACACATCCTCTTTTTAAGCAGGGACTAAGTCAATAACACAAAAGAGAAGCTGATGAAACAGTTGTTTCCTAGAAATGCTGATCACTCAATAAATAACCTCCTGTTATCTGCTTGTGAGAGGAACATCTCAGCCCCATTTTTCTTAAAAAAAAAAACAAGTCAAAACCCTGGATTTTTATTCACTAACCCCCCAAAAAAAAAGAACCTCTGGAAACACCAGTAGTAAAGTGTGACTACATGGTGTGTGGCTGTGTGTTCAGGTGGGTGAGAAAGACGTCTGCGGCCAGAAACAGCAGTCACCCAGCTGACCGCAGCAAGGAGCCTTTGGCTCAAAGGTCAGTTCACATCACCGATGAATGTGACTTCACGTCAACAGAAAGCAGCTGGCGTGGAAGAAGGAGGGGACCGACTCACGACCTCATTGAGAGAACATAGCATTAACCCCACACAAAGTGATTTCCTGATCCGAGCCGCTGCACAATTGAGCCATTTGTTCGGCGGCTCCGAAATAGCCACCGCCCCCTTTGTCGTCTACTGTTACCAGCGTGGCCACCACAGCCGCCGCGCAGTTTGTCTGCACAGGACCTCACAGAACCACACGATCCGTCCGAGTGGACACAGTCGATGATATTATGTTGGAGCTGATGGTGATACCGGAGCGCGTCTTGATATCAAAGCGTGAAGAAGGAACCATTCAGCGGCGCAAAAACCACAACACGGGTCAGGTGACATGGAACTGAAAAACAATTCTGTGAGAGGGAACATGATCTTAAAAGCAGCGAGGACGCTGCTGGCCACGTCCCCCGACCGCCCAAATTCCTCAGCGTGGGGCCGAAGTGGCCCAGCAAGGATTAGTGCAAGTGACATGAATCGTATGTTTGCGGAACACAGCTGAAGCAAGACTTTCAAATCCCTTTGTAGGAATTACAAAAGGATTGTGGCCTGAGCTCACTTGTTCCAGAACCCTCACTCCCAAGTGACTGTACATGTGAGGACCGGCGGCGGGGGGGGGGATCTGAAAGAAGCAGGTCTGAGCAACCTTTGAGATTCTCCAGCTTTCACGGGTGGCCCAGGAAACCAACACCGCTTCAGTGAAACTGAGCCGCGGCCCCTTTAAAAACACACTGAAAAATGGCCGATTCAGTTCAAATTTCTGACAAACATCTGAACGTTCACATTGTTTTGGACTGGATCAGGCTTCCAATGGTTGAGATGAAATATTAGATCTCTGAAAACCAGTAAAAGTTTAAAGCACTCTATGACGCTGCATAAACCAAACAAAAAAAAACCCTCAGTTTTTGATGAAATCAACGCCACAACAATAAAAAAAAAGCAGGTTCTGCAGTGAATTGGCTGCAATGATTTCCTCTTTTTCATTCTTAGAGAACTGGTTTGACCGAGTTGCTCACGCCGCACACAGTCAGCTGAGCCTGGCACACAAAGAGCCAGCGGCCATTCACAGAGCGGCGTCGATCACATGCTCGCTGCACCGAGGAAAACTGGAGTAAAAACAACAAAGCGCTGACTTGTATCTGAAGGGTGGAAGAGCAGCTCGAGGTATCGCCGGCTCACAGGGAAGGAGGATTTCTCATGGCAGTCAGCACTACCTTTGTTTACTTTTGCTGACGTTGCCACGATGACTTACATAACGGAAAGACAATGGAGGGAAACCTGCCATCAAGATAAGAGTTTCTCTGAATGAAAATGGAAACCTGTCTCCTTGGACGTGAACACAGCACGCGTCCGAAAACTGGGATTCAGAGAGTATAAACGCTCTAAAACTAAATGTGAGAAGTTCACTGCCAAAACAAAAAGTCAACAGCAGGCACAGACTCTTTTATCTCCTGGGATCTCCCTTCACTACCAGTAAAATACCAGTCAATTTCCGTCAGCGCTCATCTGAATGCTGCACCAGGAGGGAAAAGCTTTCATACTGTGTTCTCAGACAAAGTCAAGTTAACATGCTGCATGGTGTTTATTGCGACACATGGAAAACGCACGGCTGTACAACCAGGCCAACACCTGTTCTGTACTTTACTGCTGTTTCTCTGAGTCCGACGGCTTAGATCAGGGTGGAAAAACTGCTGTCACCACAGCCAGAGTCCAACTCGTGCGTGAAAAACCAGGGACAAGCGAGGGTTCACTGCACTCGGGCAGCAACAATGTTTCAATGCTGACAGCTGTGGTCCAACATTAACAGGCCTGAGTTAAGTGTGAGGAACCATTCAAGGCACACGGTTGCTTTTCATGACAGGAGATGCATGACTCACTATGAAGCACACCGTCCTTCAGGTCGCTCTTTCTTTAGGATCTTCCAGAAGGAGGGGGTTCCATCTGCGGGGGCAAAAAAAAAACCAAGTCACTCATCGACTTATTTTTTGTCGGCGTTCAATGATCAACTTCACATGGAAAAAAAAACACAGCAAACAAAATGATCTACAGCGCTTCATGCGGAATCCAGGCGGCACCTTTTATACCACACAAAAACAAAGGAAGAGCAGAAAGATTCTCTCCACAGCTGCTCTCATCATAGTGTCACTGAAGTCAGGGCAAGTCAAACTTTCACACCTGACCTGGAAATACCCTTGAATTGAACAGTGTTGAGGCCTTCATCTTATACAACGACCCCATGCAAGAGATGCCAAAAACTTTTCCAACATTTGCTTCAGGCGATTCCGAGCATTTTGCAACCAACAAAAGAAGGTGAGAACCAACTTTTTGTGAGGTATAAAATAGCATTGAAGCAACCAGAAACGTTTGACTTTCCTGTACAGTGTCGAGTGATCCAAACCTCCTGGTGACGACGCGCAGAAGTCACATTAAAACCGAGGAACACACCTGCTTTTCGGCATCATCTGACTAACTGGGACCCACGGTTGTCGGCAGCAGAGAACAGGACACGAGAGCGTTTCCTACCATGACGCGCGGGACCTCCCGGAACGTCCATAAACACGGAGTTAGTCCGGCAAGAGAAGAGTTTGCGCTCGGTATTTCAGGACTGAAGTCCTCGGAGGGGATGAGGATGTTGTCAGCAGGATGAAGAAGGCAGGCACCGCGGGTCACGTGACCGAAAACCGCGCCCCTGCCAGACCGGCCCCGCCCTCTCCGCTCCCACCCGCCAGAAATAGACAGCAAGGCGGGGCCAACCAAAAATAGACTCGACTTCAGCCGCACATTCGCAACTATTGTTTCGTATGAAGAGTCAGAATCAGAATCAGAATTTATTGCCATGGTCAGTGGGGGTTCCACCCACGAGGAAGGTGCTTTGAAATAAAATAAAATAGTTAAAAAGCTAATAAAAAGCTGTTCAACAAGTGTATTTATTCTGGACAAGAGGCATCTAAGATGCAGTGCTGTATTAACAACAACAATGATCATATATAAAAGCATCATGCAGGTGTTCATTTTGTCATTGAATGAGTCATAAAACCTCAGCAGTTTTCACTTTGTAGATCACATAGACTTAACCCCATTTATTTTCCTGTTTATTTTCCAACTGGTCCGACTACTTTCAAAATTTCCACCTGTTCAATGTCAAATTAAATGTGCTCGAATAACGAGACCATATTTCTCTGCGTTGAAACTGGGGTCCAGCTCCCAGAGTTTCAGCTGATGACCTCGACACTGTGGCTCCATCTGCTGTTAAACCTTGCGCACCACTTTGGCGCTGCACTTGCGACTTGCTCAAGCGCCAATAAAATAAACAATGTCTTTGTCTGCAGAATTTACATTAGCTCGACTTGCTGTGAAAGTGGGGGAAAATAAGTGTAGCGACTTGAGATGATACAGTTTTAGTTTGCTAGCTGAAATGTTTTGGCAAAAATCATAGTTTCCTCTGGCAGATGTTATTCCCTCATAGTGCAATAGAAACTCTCATAAAATATTAAACTTCCTTACATGTGTTTCCTTTTTATAACATGTGTTTAAAACACTCGAAGCACAATGACCAAACATCCACCAATAATAATGACCCGGTTATGTTGATGTCTTCATCCTATTTAGGCTTGTGGGGACTGGCAAAACTGTCCTCGTAAGTAGGTGTGTTTCCAAGAATTAGTCCAGTATCTCTTTGTCACATCGCTGGTCAGGTGACCAGTCGTGGAGGAGTCAACCGGGGGACTTTTGGTTCAAAAAAAGCCTCCAGAAAACCAGTTGGGCCCTTGTCAGCCGCTTCGAAATTGACTCGGAGAAATGTCAAAGATGGATGGATGTCTAAACATCCGTTGGATATGAAAGGCATGTGTGCTGACAGGAGGCCTGCTCGCATGTGTGTGTGTGTGTGGTTTGTCTATTCAATGACACAATCCACCGTGCTGTCTGAATCACATCCGGTTTCGAGTCAAAAATAACAAAACCACAGAAAAGCAGCAGCGCAGGCAGCGATAGAAAGGGGAACTTGTGTGCATTCCCACATGCACAATCACGCTGTCGAGCAATGCTGGGAGCAGCTCCCACTCCCAACTCAACACAGCCACGAATATATCCCCATATTCTTCTGCCTATCAGCTGGGGACAGTGAAGTGAGGAGTCTGGAGCCAGTGGGTTTTGGATGCTGAGGGCCAGATGGTGCCGGCCGACAACCTCCAGACAGACGCGCTGCCGCCGGCGACACACATAAAGGAGGTTTGAGGAAATTGACGGAGAGGACACCGGAAAAAGAGCCTGCGTTTGGAATAAGGATGGAAGCAGCTGGCGAGACTGTGGAGCAGTCTGTGGCGCTCCCTGTTCTCCAACTGGCGCGTGCCACCGCTTCCTCCGCCTGAAGGTTTGCAACCAATAAGGCTTCACATGGAGCGGAATACGGCAACATATAGACGCCAGGATCAGGTCCGTCTGTGACGCGCCACCGAAATGAGTCGACGTCAATGGTGGCACGTCGGTTTCATGTTCTGATGAACAGGGACAGAAAGTGGAATCGATGGAAAAGCCACTCGACGACTGGTATGAGTCAGAGGGCTCGCAGCACATGCAGAGAAGCATCGCGCCGACCTGTGTTGGGGTTTTCCGTTTTCCAACTGGTGTCGCTTGATCGTTTGAAAACCAGTCTTGTGACCTGACGCGCACCATTTTATGGAGGCGGAGAGGTGCCGAAGACACAGTGACAAACTTGTTCAGAGACTGGAAATGCGCTTGCAGTTCACGCCAATTTCCGAAGTATCGCACGGAAAAGGGAGGGGACCAAATCACGGACGTGATCTGGAAGTGGCTGCTGGAATGTTCCAGCAATCGCAGGCGACGAAATGCGAAAAAAATAAAATGTTTACAAACTGTAAAAACACATTTACAATCTGCACTTGTGAAAAAAAATGGTCTGCTCAGGAAGTTTGTAAATTTGTTTGAAATGTTGTAAACGTGTTGCGCTATTTGAACATTTGTTCCAAGAGTTTGTCACTGTGTTTTGCACCACTTCTAAAGACTTGAAAGCGATTTCTTCTCCGTCATCCATGTGTATTTGGATGAGAAAGACGGATTTTGGGATTTCTGGAATTGCTTGCTGAGATACTGGTGTAATGGCCGCACCTGAAACTACTGCTTGACTGAGACTAGACCAAGAGGGATGTTTTAAAATGCCACAGGCTCATGAGGTGCTGCTCCTCAGCGAACAAGCAGCAGGCTCGACGCAGGGCAGCGACTCTCTCCCATGGAAATGAAGAGGCTTGAAACAGCTGGCGGGCTGCTCCGCTCGGCGCTGGTTCGCTGTTAAAAACACGGCACATGTGGCTGTGTAAACACGAACCAGCTTTACTGAGGAGTGTGGCCCTTATTTCCACTCATGACGAAACACTGAGGTCCCAGTAAGGCTCTTTAACAGAGTTACAGAAGGAGCAGCCGCTCTCTGTAAAGATGTGCGGCCGAGAAGAGGAAGGAGGGGATGAAGAAGAAGAAGGGATGAAAGCAAAGGAGAGGCAGAGAGCGCTGCAATAATGTTTGGCCTCGGTCTATCAGCAGGGTCCTTCCCCTCAAGAAGCCAGCAGGAATGCCAAGAATGCAGCATGGAGAGACAGCAGGAGAAGGGGAGAGAAGCGCAGGGTGGAAGGAAAGCGGAGCCTCTGTGTGTCGGGTTCGGGCTCTGTTGCTCCCTTCATGATGGTGGCGTGATGCATGAACCTTCTTCCGTCCGCTCAGCCTGATCGATCCTCTGTCAAAGGTCATGAGGGAGTCCTGCAGCTTAAAATGCTCAAATCCTGCCGGTAAGTTTCGTTTTGGTTTCCCACTCACTCAAGGGGCGAAAAAAAAGGCTATATGGATTTTAAAAATAGCAATCGTGTGAGGGTCAACGTGAGGCTTCACACTTGACCACAAACCTCCTTTAGCGCAGCATCACAGTGTCTCACACCACACCAGTAAACTACCTGCCTCTCGGCTCATCTGGTCCATTACTATCATTATTATTACTATTATTATTATGAACCACTGACCTCGCACTCGACTGCAGAGGTCCTTATCGCCCGGTGGACGTTTTATGTTGCAGACAACAAAGAGAGAAACCATGGCAACGGCAGGAAAATCCCACCAGCAGAGCACATGCACACACGTAAACAAACTCTCTCACAAGTCGAGTCACATCCTCTTCACACCCACTGGTTTGGACCGCAAGAGGTGTGAGAGATGCTCGCGGAAAACACGCAGATGTCGGCAGAACTAGCACGGCTATCTCGCGTTTCATCATTTTCTCCTCAATTTGACAAGTCAGTCACGGAAAATGAGGCGTTTAGACTCCAGCCTTAGCGCGTGACTCCGAACAGACGGTGGAATAAACATGGTTCAAGGTTCATTCAAGCTCAGACCGGGGAACGAGAACGTCCAGAAACACTGCGACAAACTGGGCATCGTCATTTCCATTCACTCATGTGACTCACGTTGAATGGTATGGGAACATCTCATCGAAATCCGAACCCCGCCCCCAATTCTTCCAGCCACAAAAGCTACAATAGCAAGCTCTTTGTGGGATGACATGACAAGCCAACAGCAAAACACATGATGTTTCAATCACCTCGTGTCATTCACACATCAGTGCTGCTCCTTAAACACAGAGCGGAGATGTTTGTGGCCACAAGACAATAAAACCTTGTGTGTTTCCCTTCTTCAAGTCAGACATGGCCGCGTTTATGGCTCTGGGAAACATTTGGGAAATGCGGCGTCTAACTTGACTGACAGGACTAACTTGAGTCTGTGCCGTGGTTCTGTACAGAGATAAAGAGTGAAGCAAACCGCACCAGAAGATCCGTTCAGCACCAGGCAAAGGCTTTCAAGGCGGGTAGGGGGGTCGAGCAGATCAAGTCTGGAGAGATCCAGTCTGAAGATCGAAGCCCCGCCTCTGGACACATCAGGAGATCAGGCCACGGCTGATGGATGGAAGCAAAGCATCACTGTCGGGCACTTGTGTTTTCTCTGTTTTCACTGAAAGGCTACACCAGCCGTCTCTGCACTGCCCGCCGTGAGACTTGACCATTGGGCAAAGAAAGAGAGAGAGAGAGACAGATGGGTTTTTCCGAGCAGGATATCCTGTTCTAAGTAGAGCCGCTGGACCCAGGCTGACCTCCTCACCCCTCTTGACCCATGACCTCTTCATCATTCAAATCACTCCCAAAACGTTTGCTCCAAAACTGATGCTCACATTTGAGGGTTCGATTCAGTCTTCTTGGATTTATGTGACAGAACAGTGGCAGGTCTCCTTCAGTTCACTAGACAGTGGAGGTTCAAGTCACCCTTCTCCATTTTGAAGTTTTAATCCCCAAATTACTGCATAAACTTGTGGGCTCAAAAGGTCCCCACAAGGAGGTGTGTTTACAAGAATTGGTCCCCACACGTGCAGCTACACAAGGAGGGACCTCTCCTGGCCATCGCCCTTTCCCCAGCCTCTCACTCTAAGCTAAACCCTCCAAAACACATGGCTCGCCTGAACCAGACTGGAACCCAGTTAGAATCACCCTCAAACTGAGGCTTGTGGGGACCGTCACACAAATGTCAGCACGAAGCAAAATGTCCTCACAAGAATCGCTAAACACGTACACACACGCGCACTATGAACAAATGCAGGCCACGACAAGTGACCTCTCCCGGTGAGTGAAAAAGACGCACATCTTCGACAGCATCAGCACCTGTTCTGCAGGAGGCATCAGTCGCTTCGAAGCTCCACCACATGAAGATCAACTGGGACACTTCCAGCGCAGACACCACAGCGTAAGAAGACGCTGTGGCTCAGGAAGAGCCTCAGAAGTGTGGGACCTGCACCTGGGCAATTCATTAACTGGAGAGCCCGGTCATCTGAGCTGGTGCGGCCTCAGCAGCTCCACCCTTGACCTTCATGGGTAAAATGGGTTCTAACAAAACACTGGCAGGAATTAGATGTCCAATTGACCAATGATCCTCTGACCTGCAAGCCCCCCCTCGGGTCACAGAGTCGAAGGGTCTACTGGTTCCCAGGTGGCTCCTCATGAAGGCCACCAGCCGGCAAAGTTCACGTGAAGTTGAGTCCAGAAAGAGCCGGTGGCTCCTGGATGAAGTGGATCCCTGTGGCCAGCAGCGAGGCTGCAGGGGAAACACTGACTTCCGCTCGCCTCTAGACAGAGGAAGTGCCCTTTATCGCTGAGAACACAGGCCACTTGGAGGCAGGGAGGGATGAGGAAGGAACACGGGACCAGTCACAGGCCACCCGCTTGTATTGGCCGGGAAAACAGGAGCTCTCCACCTGAGAAACGCAGGATCCATGGGAGGATTCCCGCTGTCATGTGGTCACCCGGGTGGCTCCTGAGCACACGCCGGGACACAGTGGCTTCTCTTCCCATCACCTCCCAGAGTTATTCAGCAAAATGGCGGTGTATTTAAAGAGCGCTTTCCAGCAGGGTGTGGAGCTGCTCGAGAAGCCGATGGAAAAACACCATCACAACTGCATCCAGCTCGTCTTCGGTTGAAGTGGCGATGAGTTCAAGAGGGAGAGAAAGTGGGGAACCTCCCAGAACACGAGACTCTCCCTCCCTTTGTAAACACCCCCTGCCTTCCTTCTCCCCTCCAAAAATCTCACTGTTTTTTTTCTTTCTTCCGACAATGTCCCTGCTTCCCAGAGACCCCCTCCATTCCTGCCATTTTCCAAAGTCAACACATGCGAAACGCTGGGCTGACTCACTTCCACTGTGGGTGGCTCTGTTTCCAATTTTCTCACCATCTCAGCTGCTCGTCCACCTCACCGAGCCAGAGCAGAAGGGAATATCAAAGAGGACGCGCCGGCACGAAAGCAGGAACGCGTCCCAGGTCGCTTCAGTCTGAAGGGGACAAACGTTTGGAGGATAAAAAAAAAAACACTTTTCCTTCCGACTCTTGTCTGTTTGGGAGAGCGTGGGAGCGCCCTCGTACAGCTCTTTAAAAAAAGCCACGGGGTTCACAACAACAGGAAGAAGCCGGTAACTTGAGAAACCCAGGCAGAGCCAGGGAGAGAAAGAGGGACCGAGGGCAGAAAGACAGTCAGTCTGATGGTGAAGCTTAGTTTTAAAGAGTTCTGGTTCACACACACACACACTCAACAGTGCATCCCTGAGAGAGAGAGAGCGCCGTCTTACCAGTCTGTGAGAGAAGCTCCGGAGCTCATGGTCCTGTACAGTTCAGTCCAGGGAGAGTGGGAGTGGTGCACACATGGAATATCAGTTCCCTCTCTGCAACTGTTGAGAAAGTGTCGGGCAGCAACAAAAGAGAGGGGAGAGAGAGAGAGAGTGGGGTGAGAGAGAGGGAACTACTGAGAGGGAGGAGAGAGAGAGAAGGAGAGAGAGAGAGAGAGTGTTCTACCCCGCTGGGCTCCATCGGAAGTGGAGCCACTGCCATGTGTTGGACTCACGTCTGGGCCTGGATCTGAACCTGCGGTGATGACACACACACACACACACAGGTGAGGAGCCGCGTTACAGCCGGCGAACTTCACTTCCTTTCCAGTGGCTCCACCTCAGTCTGGCTGTTTGGTCGATGCTGAACACAGGTGGTCACTGGGGCTGTTTTAACACAATGTGGCGCCCTCATATTCAGCACCTAGGGAGAAGAAGAAACAGTTGGTGACATGGCACCGGTGCAGCAGCTGTGGAACCAGGTCTGACTCTGATGGACAGGAACGGCCTCGGGTGTTTGTCCCGGCCGTGGATCAGATCCCTCCACTAGATCTTTGAGGAAAAGTCAACATCATCCAGCCCGAGCGAAAAGTGAGGCCCGGGGGCCACATTCGGCCCTTTGCCTGACCTCTGCGGCCCTCATGTGTTCTGAGCAAAACGAGAAATTCACTGTACTTTTTTTCATAATTTATTATCATTCGAATTGTAAAGCCAACTCATGAGTCATTTTCCTTTCCCTCCTTCTTTTACTTCTTTAATCTTCAGTCAGTTAAACCGATGAATCAAATACACTGGAAAAAAACACCTTGAAATAAAGGGCCACCATGTCATGTTTTCCACACAGTTATTGCAATATTTATGAATCACATACAGGGTGAGTATAAAATGAAATAGTTTGCAATTGACTCGCAGCGGAGCCAAGACCAACGAAGTCAAGGGAGCCAGTTCTATTGACATGAAACTGGGTTTGCCATTCGTGAAGCTCACTCCTGACCTCAGGTCACCCAAACACTGGGACACTAAATGGTTTGCAGACTTCCTCCTGGCAGCAGTCACAAGACGTCCCAGCAAAAGCTTCACTTCTCATTTGGATCTCGGGGACACGGCGGCGTAATCCAAGTCAGATCTGGAGTCAGGCGTCCAAAGACTGCAGGTTGTTTATCGGACGTATTCTACACATCTGAGTCCCATTTCCTCCCAACAAAACAGTGCCGTGCGCCGCTGTCACATGCACGGCAAACGTAGCCGCCGCGTGAAGATGAAATGTTTGTCCTGAAAATTCCTTCCTTACATCCGCTCTTGCTCTGCGCACTCCACCAAGGCGGGACACACAAACTTGAGCGCACATGTATACACAAGCATCAATACTCTTGGTTGCTCGGCAACATGAACAATCTGACCTATTTTCATTGTTTAGCAAAGGGAATCATGACATTACAAGAGCAACAGGAGTCAAAGTGCTGCTTATATCCTCAAGTATGGCGGTTCACTCGCCCTCAAAATAGGAAAGAAAGTGTTTTAGTTTTGTCCTTCCCTGTTCCCATTCTGACTGCACTGATCAGTTATGATCCTGAACCATGAGACTCTCCCCCCCACCCCCCAAATATTCCCGGAGCGTGGAGGATGTGGTACAAGCTGGGTCTGATCCACACGGACCAGAATGTTGAAATGGACGCAGCCAAACACTGAAAGCAGAGGAGGGGCGTGGCGTGGGAGTCAGTCAGCTCAAGTCCAGTCCAGCTGTTGCCGTCGCTCTGAGCTGCAGATGGTTTGAGCCTGGACAAGGATTTGTGCCGCCTTCTCGGGTGGAAACGCAGCTCAGGGGAAATGAGAAGATCCGCGGCGTGTCACGGGCGTATCTGGGGGAGACCATTCTGACACCAGTCACATGGGAATGACCTGGACGGAGCGCGGCTGAGACGGGCTCCAGACTGTTTTCTGGCTCCACCTTCTCTAGATTCAGCGCTTCACTAACCTCCACAATGTTTTGGGCTCAGGACTCTCGACTACCTCCAGCAGAAACTCCCGCTTTAAACAGCGTCCGAGTTCATCACCGTCACTTTATGGTCAACCTCGTGCAGCCATGTGTCGGGGAAGCGTTTTCATCCACACAAATATGGTGTTGCACTTGTGCAGACGTTTCCAAAGTTTGGTTAAAAGTCGGCAAAAAAACTCAATACAGAACCAACGTAAAATCTGAAGAGAGAAGCCGAGGCAAAGAATGGTCAGGATTTGTCTGGAAACTCTCCAAACTAGGATGAAATCATGCAAAAGAGCAGCGATAAAACACTGGTTTAAAGTAAATAAACAAACAAATTTGTGCCATGAGACATTTGAGACAAACAGCCAAAATAGCCGAGAGTCAGCCGCTGAATCTTTTCAAAAATTAAAAGGGATTTTCTCCTTTAACTGAAAAGCCGTGGCTCTCTGGATCATCTCTACACCTCCGCCATGAAATGTTGATGTTTCTTTTTGCTTAATCTTGCAAACAAACAAGTGGCTTCACAGACACTTCACACTTCATGTCCATGTAAAGAGCTTGTGTTGTCAGCACCATCACCCTTCAGTCTGTTCAACAGCACATTGTTACTCCCTCGCTGCCCTGAGTTCGTGTAAATAAAGCTGCTTCAACTCAACACCGCTGTGTCCACCGTGATGCCAGAGACGTATACAAGTGGTCCAGCGGCGCTGACTGTGCTGCCGAGTGTTGATGGCAACCACGCAGTTGCCATGCAGCCACTGCTGGGAAATGCTGAATAAAGAGACGGAACCACTGCTTCCCAAAACACGGCTAAAGCTTCACATTGTGCAGCGAACTTCAACAATGGGTTCTGGGATTCCAAGGGAGAATATATATATATATATATATATATATATATATATATATATATATATACTTAAAAAAAATAAACAAATGTATATATATAATCTATTCACTGTCCAAAATAATCAACACAACTATTTGTTTTCCATCAGATGAAACCCATATTGCCATTGTAATCTACATTTAGAATGGCGTGTGTCAGAGCAGAGCGATATTTTCGGGCTCCCCACGTCCCACTCTGCTATATTTGAAACCACCCATTCATGCCGGAGCCAGATGTGGCTGATAGATTTGTGATATCCGAACGTGGAGGCCATGTTTTCCGAGGATGTGGAGATGGATGGACAGAGGAAGGAGGTGAAGACAGAACACAATGGGTCTGAAAGAAAGGGAAGACGGCGGGTGTCTCTGGGGGACAGTGGTGGAGGGGTTTCCCCTCAGCTCTTCATCCTCTCATTCTCATCTTTAAGTTCAACTCCACAACACGCACAAGTTGGTCCAGCTGTTGCTGCCTCTCACACATCTGTGCGTGTGTGTTCTTATGCATCTATCTTTGTGAGAACCTGGATGTATTTTTATCAACAGAGTGAGGACATATTTGCACAGTGAGGACATTTTGGCCGGTCCTCTCTTTGTCAGGCCTCATTCTGAGGGTTAAAACTACAAAATACCTCTGTTATTATCATTGGGTTCCAGTTTGGTCCAGAGTCCTGGTTCAGGTGAGCCATGTGTTTTAGATGGTTAGGTTCAGGGGGAGAGGCTGGGGAAAGGGTGATGTTCATGTATTGGTCGGCCCTCAAAAATCCAAGGCTCAGTTTGAGGATGAAAACTTCAAAATTGCCAAATCTGGGGTGAGAGGTCGCCACAAAATGGAGTGTGTACACGTATTAATATTCTTGTGCGTGTCCGTGTCACTGATCTTATGAGGACATTTTGCTATGTGAGGACATTTTGGGGCGTCCACATAGAGGGTGAAATGGCCAAAATAACTGGGATCAGCGACCCGGTTCAGGTGAGTCATGTGTTTTGGAATTGTTTTTTCTTGTCTTTTAAAAATAAATAAATAAAATAAAATAAAATAAAAATCTGATACTTGAAATATCAGCTCTTAAAATGGTGAAGATGAACTGCATGGAACAGTGCGAGTCAAAAGAAATGGCCAGTTGACGCCAACGATTCTGAACACACACGCGCACACTTATTTATATACAAGTCATTCTCTCCTAGCGTGTCATTACGGTGGCTGCTGGGACTTTCTGGTGCAGGGCAGAGGTCAGCCAGCCGCTTGGCAAAACAGGAAGTGCTCCATGTTGCTGATACATTCCATTTTTAACTCGCGCACAGCCCTGCTAAAATAAATAGCAGTCGGCAGCCGAGTCTGGCCGGGTGACACCCGCGTGTGTGTGTGTGTGCGGAGGCTCGTGAAGCCATTTCCTCTTGGTATCACAATCCTCTCAGCAGTCGGCAGGACTGCACCCAGCTCGCAGTGATGGCTCCACTGTCCATCCACTGCTGCACCTGGACCTCCACCTCCCGAGCTGGAAGCACCTCTTCAGTGGCCACTATGAAGCAGAAACAGATGTGAATGAATTTTTTGTTTCAACCCTCTGACCAGTGGGGATGAAGCTTCATGAAACAGTGTCCTCATTTCCACACCTCAGGAGGTGGCGCTCTTGGTTGCAAAATCGCATGCAGTTTGAATTAAAAGATTCTCGAGGGCGCCATCTAGTGGGCTCTGAAAATGAGGACACTGTTTCATGAAGCCTCATCAAGCCACTCACCTGAACCTTAGGTTCTGTGAACAGTGAAACGTCTCACATGGAGCCATAAAGGCCTCAGTGGAACAGAAGTGCGGCTCTCCGTCCAACGTTCCACGGCTCCTTTGTCTCTGTTCCAGATCAGACTCTGTTTCTCTGATGCTGAATCCAGGGAGCTTCTTCAGCTAGACATGACTCAAGTGGGGAAGGGTCGGCTCCCGACGTGAGATATCGGTGGAATATGGAAGCAGACTCTTGAGCCAAGACGCCCACAGTTGCAATGTGATTCCCACCCGGCGGTGGAAACATTCCCATGGACGGAACAGTAGCAGGAAGGTAGCACTGGTGGATGACTGCAGCAGACACATGTTGAACACAGGTCAAACCCAGGAGTCGCTGCGGAGGTGGCTTTTTCCTGCCCCACAATTCCTCTCCACCTACACACATTCTACAGTGGCAGCCACCAGGTTCACGCTGAAGAGACAAGGTGACTGGATGAAAGCCGTTCCACTCTCAAGCTCATGAATTCAGGCCCTTTGTGCCTAAAGCAGGACGCAAATGAGTGTTTTCAGCAGCCGAGAGTCGGGTGTGGAGACTCGAGATCTTTCATTTCATCTCCCGAAAAAGGCTCCTCTTCTATTTTTACCCAGGTAGCGATGATTCCCTGGAGAGGGAAAGCACCCGCCCGGGGCCGCTTGGTTTTCCCGCAGATATGTCGTCCCTGAAGCAAACCCAAAATAAACATGCGGAAAACCACAGGGATAAATTTGGCTGGGTGTGCGGAAAAGCTTGGAGTCGCTGATGGCGCTCTCACATGCTTCTGAAAAAGAAAGAAAAAAAAAGAAAAACAAGGCGGAGGAGAAACGCGAGAGCGATGGGGTGGATGGGCTGACGGAGGAATGCGGAGGTTCCGGTTCAGAATGGCTTTGAAGTCAGATGGAAGCCAAGGTGACAGGTCAGTCAGCTGAAGTTCATGTCGTCGCTGTAAACACGGCAAACATCCGATCCTTCTGCCTGGCCGTTCCAGCTTCAACATCTTCCATACAACATTGCTGGCCTCACCACCCTTTTGGACGCTTTCATTTTCATCCTTGCCGACACCCTTTTGTTACACATCACTCCTGACACTTTTCTCCCATGATTCCATCCTGCCTGCACTCGCTTCTTCACCTCTTTCTCACACTCTCCATGGCTCTGGACAGTTGAGCCTCAGTACTTCAAACCTCCCACCTTCTTTATCTCTGCATCTTGTCACTTCACCTGTCCACTTGGCTCCCTCTTCTTCACACACATGGATTCCATCTTACTGCGGCTAACCTTCATTCCTCTCCTCACCTCTCTAGCTGATCCTCCACTGGCTCCCTGCTCTCACAATGTCATCCGCAAACATCATGGTCCAAGGGGCTTCGTGTCTCACCTCATCTCTCAACCTGTCCATCACCATTGCAAAGAGGAGCCTGAGCCTGAGCCTTGGTGCAGTGACACCTCCACCTTGAGCTCCTCTGTGACACCTGCAGCACACCTCACCACCGTCTCACACCTGGCATATGTCCTGCACACTTCTCTGCCACTCCAGACTTCCTCATACAATACCACAACTCTTCCCTTGTCACCGTGTCGTACGCTTTCTCCAGGTCCACAAACACACAATGGAGCTCCTTCTTCTCATGGAAAGGATGAATTGTGAAAATCATTTTTCAACTTTGTTCCTCATGTGGAGGACGAATTAAGACCAAAACCTCAGTCTCGGAGAGCAAAAAGGTCTTACAAAAGTAATGTGTGACGTCTACAATATGTGTTGTTTTACTGACGGACAATCGACTCTACGCTGCAGTCGCCAAGCAACGCACCGTGTGACACACCTGGTCTGAGACGCTTCCGACTGCAGGGGAACACACAGTGTTCAGCCATTTACAAGGTGACATTCCTCAAACATGCCCGCACACCGCAACTCACACCAAACCAAAAACACTGGCCTCCACTCTCACCAGCAGAAGTGAGACGGACGTTTCAACCAAACAACAAGCAGGAAGCATCTGCACCCACTCCAATAAAAACATCCGGTGAGGAGAAGAAATGAAAAGATCAAGATGATGAACGGCATCTGCAGCATATCGCGCCAAAAATATGGCCGCCATGAAAAGAGTGGAGAGGAAATCACCGCGGCTCCAGAGGGAAGTCCGTGAGACTGGCGCATCACAGCCAGCACAACACTGTTTAACCTTCACACTGAAGTTTGTGGATTCTTTTTTGACCCCAACCAGCACACAAAACAAGCAAAAAAAAAAACAAAAAAAACCACGTTTCATTTCTGTCTCATACATTCGGATGGTGCATTCAGGAGCATCAGAATTTTCTAGACTACGAAAAATGGCCTATCTTGCGATGGCTTATAAGAATTGTGGAAGAAGTGTGTTGGTGACAGAACCCTCGAAACTGACGCCTGTGCATGTCACTATTGTGGCACATCAATTGTCTTTATCTTCTTTTTTTCGTAGCTCTACACTGAAGAAATACCATCTGGCTGGGTTTCAGACATTCAAACAGGATTTTTTTTACATAGATAAAGATAAATACTGGCAGTTTGACTCAGTCAGATCCTCTGGGGTGATTTGGGTCAAAGCCCCTTTAAGGCAGGGCGAACAAAGATGAGGGAAAGATTTTGGTGTGGCAAGAAAGATGTATATTCTGTGGTATGAATCCCCTCATCTATGCGCTCCACCCAGAACTTGACCTTCTCCTCCTTGAGCGAGAGAATGCAGCTCAATGCCAGACGACTCAAACTGCTCTCAGAGTTGAAGTGTTTCCTCATGCGGAGACTCGGCAGCCAGCAAGAGCTTTTCGGAGCGAACATGTGCAACGCACTCTTCCTGTTGCCGGGGTTTTCCATCCCTATCGATCAGAGGAGTCAAGGCCACCGCGCTCATGAGGCTTCAGGAAACGGTGTCCTCATTTTCGCAGGCCACTAGATGGCGCCCTCTGCTCCGAGATCTTTGGATTGGAACCGAGGGCGCCACCTTCTGAGCCCTGGTTTGTTTGGCCTTTCTCCTCCAGAGTCGGGCTTATTTAAGCCTAGCGGTGCGACTCCATTGTTATTTGAAGCCCAGCAGGAGAAGGGATCACGAGAAGGTGGAGCTGAGGGGGAGTGTCTGGGGTTTGCTCGCGGTCCCTTGTGGCAATATTTAATAACAAACATGAAAAATACCACAGAAATCCTCCACCATATTCCCACGCGCCGACGCTCCAGAACACACACACACACCCAGGGCCCCATAAGTATGCGACCACAGACACTTGAGTGCACATACCAAGGCAGCACTTCATGGCTTCTTCAAACAAGAACAGCTTCAACAGCTTCGTGAGCAAACGTTGGACACAACATTTGAAGGCTGCTGCGCTGAGACTGCGCACCTCCTGCGATAGGTGTCAGAACAGAGGCGTGGTGACCCCAGTCATGTCTCTTGTGCGTCGCCAGTGGCTTTCTGACCTCGCCTTGAGGTCTGCTCCCTTCCAGCCTGAGATTCCTTCCCATCCCTCCATGTTTCACATGTGCGTCAGCAGCGCCACCGCAGTGCCTCTCATCCTCCGACTGCTCGGCGCACTGAGCTCCACGGCCTCCTCTCTGGCACTCGGCAGCGCTTCCCTTCAGATGACGCCAAGGTTTTCAATCGCAGCAGGGAACGGGAGCGACAACTATTCACGTCGGACTCTTGGCAACAGGGAAAAAAAATATATATCATCCTCTTTATTCAGTACAAGTGTGTGAAAATAAGAAAAGGAGGCGCCTTGTTTTCAATGACCTGACGCTTGTCACGAGCATCAAACTTCATTGCTTCAACTTCATCATGATCTGCAGTACAAGACCCAAACTTCGGATCAACAGGTCCAAAGGTTGTCGGTTGGACGATGCACATAGAAGTGGTGAAAAACACGGTCTTTTCTCAGTAAGAAATCTGAATTACTGAAGAGTCTCTGATGTTCTTATGACAGAAGACAGAGAGGGTCATCTGAGGAGCAAATAAGAGCTGGAAGTCACGTGACAGGAGAGTAAAGACATTTGTGTTCCGCATCAGTATGTACAGCTGCTTTATTTGTGATTTCCTCAAAAACATCTCTACGTACAAGGTAAGCAAAGTAAAATGGATCAACTTCCAAGAGCAGGAAAACAAAGAAGCGAGCAACAGGAGAACACGGCTGGTCACATGGGCCAGGCAGAAGAGACGCTGCATGAGTAACGCTGGGTTTTGGTAGGAGAGCCAATCCTTGCGGCGGTCTATGAAGCGCTGAGGTCCGGCGGGTTTGACTGCGTGCGAGTGCGTGGAGGGGGCTTATCTTGGGACTGGACTGCAGGCTAAGATTCATGAGTGTGTTGGAGATGGTATGAAATGGCTTCACACCACATATACGACATTAAAACCCCTGATATAGTCCCAAAATAAGGCTGTGGGTTCGAGGCACACCAAGGTACAACTGAGAACTATGTGCATTTCTGTTTGTTATTTGAAGTCGATGACTGAGATTTAAACCCTGTTGAATGACGTCTAAGCCCCTGGCAGGTCTTAGAAACGGATCGAAACAAACAGACTTTGCAGAGCTTTTGCAGACAAAACACAAGTGCATCATTGGCAAAAAACTGCTGGTGAAGGAAAGAAGTGCACATCATGAGCGTGTAAGTGTGTCCATCTGAGTGTGTGTGTGTAAGAGCATATAGAAGAGGTAGCAGAGATGCAACAAGAGAAACACACCAGTTGAATGACAGTTGTCCTTAAGGCTCTTCTGAGGTCCAAACTCTCACCCACCTTTCCAGTAAAGGGCAAAATATGTATAAACTTTTTTTAACAGTTAATTTTTTGGTGTGTGTGTGTATATATATATACATACATTTTTTCAATATTTAAAAATATACATTTCAGGAGATAAATATGAGAAAATGGAATACAATTTTAGCTTCCAAAAATAGTAATTCAGACTTTTGTATGAGTGAAGAAAAATACATTTTGGCCATTTTGCACTCAGATAGAAACGGATGTCTTTTAAGATGGCGTGTTACATGGAAAGTGTCCACATGTCGAAGCTTTGACATGAAAAGATGAAGAGCAGGTCCTGAGCAGCAGAAGAGCAGTGGAAACGTCATTCACTGTCAAAGGCTCATTTACCTGAAAACGGAACAAGTGAGCAGCAAACCAAGAGGAGGAGCGAGTGAGGAAGAAGGCAGAGCAGTGAGCGAGCGTGTGTGTGTGTGTGAGTGTGTGTGTGTGTGGGAGACACAGACACTAAATTCCATCTGAACTGGATCCCAATGCCACAAGACGTTGGAGGAAAAGCAAGAGTGATCAGGGTGGAGAGAGGTGATGAACTAACCTTGAAGAGAAAACGTACCCACGTTTGTTCACCTGTTGCTGAAGCTCGCGCTCACTTCCCTCCATGCTGTTTCCATGCACCAGTCCATAAACAGGTGTTAGCTGTGAGAAAGACCTCTGGGATCAGTAAAGTGCAGCCAGAATCAAAACAGAACAAAACAAGAAATGATGCTACAGGGCAGCGGTGAGGGGATTGGGGGGGCGGGAAGCAACACAATACACTAGTGTGAGTCCAAATATCTGATGCACTGACACCAAGTCCAGGTGCATATTCCCAGGTGAGATGAGAAGTTTCAGAAGGAGAAACTGCACAAATCCAGGTGAGTGTCTCGTGAGCAGGAGCAGGGCGCCGTGCCACATGTGCAGGGGGAGAGGTAGTATGTTGATGAGGCAGACGAGAAAAGTGTCCAGAGACAGAAGAGACATTTGGGAGCATTGGGATCCGACAGTTCTAGCAAACCTCCTTCGTACAAGTGAAATGCAGAACGTTTGGAGTCGAAACACTGAGCTTGAGAGTGTTGTGTGTGTGTGTGTGTGTGTGTGTGTTTGGTTCCCAGAAAGGCTATTGTGAAACATTGTCCAGGAAATGGGTTGAGGTATCTGTTAGAAGCCGAGTAAGGTTCCTGTAAGTAAGTAAGGCTACTGAGGTGGAGCGGCGGCCCGGCACAGACGGTGGCTCGCTCCTGGATCCAAACAAACCACTGTTTCCATCAACAGCAACCCAGTGTGCATCAGGAGAGCCACGGTCCTTTTGTTAGCGCTCAGTCGGTGGCGCTCTCACTCGCATCCCGACACGCTGCGTTGCTGTGGATGTAAACAAGCGAGCTTCCGGGTCAGAACACGGCGCCAGCCCTCACTAGCTTCCTCTGCCCTGCATTCCATTCAAAACACAAAGATGTTCGAAACAACAAAACTACAAGTCCTTCTCTTTGTTGCTGGAAACAGAACAGCTGCGATGCGAGCGGTGAGAAGAGGAAACGCTGTTGATCCCGGCAGTCTCAGCGTTGAGTGGCCCTCTCAGCGGGCGCCGCGTCCACGCGCAGAGCCGTCAGTTAAAGCTATGATCAGAGGTCTGGTTAGTGTAGTGCTCCCTCGCCGACTCGCTCACTTCAGGCAGTGTTAGTTTGGGATGGGCCCCGTATGAAGATGGATTCACTGCCTCCTATACACAACAAGTCCTCCAGATCACGGAAATGGCTGCTGCAGCGGACCAGTCCAGCCACATCAGTGTCCCGGCACAAGCCAGGGCGCTGGCGCACATCATCCACAGAGAAGCAACTGGTGTTTATGAGAAATACAAGTGGATAATATAAAGTCATTGTCCCAAGCTTATCGATTGCTCTGAGAGAGAGCCACACGCTGAGCTGCTAGAGGAAGACCAGGCTCCATTTATGAGGGGGGCCCTGAACCTTTGACTTGTCGATACAAAGTAGATATTCCTACGACGTTAAAAATAATCATCAATATTTTGAAGTTTATCTAAATAAATTAAGACGTACTTCCGTACAATCGCGTGTATATATTTCTGATTGCAACTAGGATTAAAATAAGGAGATTCTTGGAAGCAAAAATACATTCACTCTTGATTCAAAACACAATTTGATTCCATTTAAAGCTGTCGAATTCTGGTTCGTGTTGCTTCTGTTCTTCCAAAGTTGTTGGATTTGCACCGATTCAAAGGAGTTCAGGTTGTTTCCACATGGGCTTCCTGTGGATCCTGAGCAACTCAGCTGTGTTCTCCAGCCCACACGCCTCAGTATCATTGCATATAGTGCTGCGTCTCCGGGGCTCCGTTACCATCAATCCTTATAGCTAGTTCACCTCCAAGTATGTACAGGCTTAGCAAGTGGTATTTACAAGGTGTGTCCACAAGGGGGTGACCGAGGGCTGCGCGAGAGAGAGAGGTGGGGATGAGCGATATGTAGTGACGAGTCAATGTCCTGGTGACGCTTATGTGGCTGGTGTTTCAATCATCGACGGCTGAGGATGTAGATGGTCCATTGTGGATTTAAAAAAAAAAAAAAAAAAAAAAAAAGGCAGACTGAAATGCTGCCATCAGCAAAGATTTGAAGGCTTGACTGGATTCCATTTGTCCAGAACTGATCAGCTTAATGGTAGTAGTTGAAATCACAGTGATGCTTCGAACTCTGAAGACACGCTCCTCCACATGATTGTACGCTCACGCCTCTCTCACACACACACACACGCACACGCACGAGCATCAGACAAACACTTCCCTGAGGTAACAGCAGGCCGTTGGCTTCTCTCCTCCAACTGTCGGACCCGAACTGTCATAGCAGCGATCTGACCGACCAAAACAAATACTGTGGATCCAAAAAGACAACATGACGGCGCGTTTTAAGAATGTCAGTCCACGAACTTCACAGGTCCAAATTGGAGAGAGAGAGAGATTTCCCTGCACTGAGCCCTCCTTCAGAGCCTGCACCCCCTTGTGGTCCATCAATAGTCTCTGGTACTGTACACACGCGCCCGCACGGTCGTGTGTTGAGGCGCTGAAACACGCACACGGAGGAGGCTCCTCTGCATCCTCCCCATCCACAACATCCGCTCCCATGGAGTAGGAAGCAACCATTATATATAGAAATCAGCTTATACTTTTCATCTATATCACATTGTCGATACATTCTAGTTTCTGTGACATCCCTTTCGTGACAAGGAATTTCCCAAGTGTAGCACCTCTTCCCATCCATCCAATCTGGGTTGTGCATCGCCTCTCCACAGTCTCACACTCAGCGAGCGCGCACACAACTGGAGGGCCGATCCAAGTCATCTAAAAGCACGTACTTCCTTTGACTTGAGACGAAGCCGGCAAGCCGTGTGGGAGGAGGCCCTCGGTGGAGAAGTATATTTGGATAGCTTTGTTGTTAGACGCCACGCTGGATGGTCGCCTTTCGATGCAATGGAGCCACATCCGTCGGCCCCAAAAAATATGTAGAAATGTTGCACACGAAGAAGCCAGGAGGTCCAGAGAGGTTGTGATGAGAAAAAAGTCGATGCAAAGAGTTGCTTTTTCCTGTTGGCACAGCTGAGTGACGTAGTGAAATGATGCATGATTCCCTGTTTTGATATCCAAAGATGAAAATACAATCTGCTTATCCATGTGCTGCTGCAGCCACCTGGAGGCCCAGGTGTATGAGACGTGCTGCCTTGAGTTGAACTGAGTGTAGGGTTTTAAAGGCCAGGGTTGAACAGTGGAGAAGGGTGGTGGGGATGGTTGCGTGGTGGAGGCTGCCTCTGCTACGACACCTCGCTGCCGAACACCTCCAGGACCAGCGGGGTGAGCTGCATGCTGTGCTCCGGCTGGAAGGAGAGCGAGCGGTACTGCTTGGAGTGCTCCTCGTTCAGGCTGCGCAGGTCGGCCAGCTTCTGGATCATCTTGGCGTACAGGAGGCGGCCGCCCGGGTGGTTGACTTGGATGTAGGCTTGCAGGATGTCGGAGAGCCGGTCCTGGAGCTGCTCGATTCGGGCGTGGTCCTGGACACCAGGCCGATCTGGGGGTGGGGACACGAAGCGCGTCAGAGCCACTTTAAACAGACCAGGAGACGGAGAGAGGGCGTCCGGAGACGCTCCCATCTCCACATATTTTCATCTCTTAAACACCCGAGCGCACGGACAGGACGGTGCACCACTGCTTGTTTGGACTGACAAGGGAGAGGGGCCTCGTCTGTGAGAGATTTTAACGTCCAAGTGTGGAGTTTATATGGCCCTTAACAGTGCAGTGAAATGCTCCTGTTTAATGACTACATTGTTGAGCCATTTCAGCGGCAAACACATTATTCAATACAACCCTCATCTTTATCAGCAACTATCAGAATGTCCGCCGTCACAGATGGTCACATTAAAAACCTGCTGCTCATCTTTTCCTTTCAGCCAAAGAGCCATTTGAGCTTTGGTGGAGAGTAAAAATACACCCAAGCAGAGAAGAGAGTCGGGGTGGCAGGTACCTGGGGAGAGTAGGCAGATGGCCATGAGCAGCACATGCTCCTCCTCATGCAGGTTGAGCTTCTTCAGTCCAACCTGGAACTTCACCAGTGGCTCCAGCAGCTCCAGAGTGTGGCCCGCTGTGGATCCACACACACACACACAAGAGAATATCTTCATTGTTCTTTTCCTTTTCTACATGAAGTTGCAAGGGATCCAAGAAGGCCCATTTCTTGGGACACATTCTCTTGTGGGGACTGGAATCATCTACAACAGTAACTGAATCAAATGGATTTTCTAATCCACAAACTGGAAGCAAGCCACGAGTTATTACTAGTCAGAGCCAGGTTTATACACCATCAACACAGAGGTCCCTGTGGCTTCCAACAGGAAAATAACCATTTTCGAAAGTAAACAGAAATGGAGTCAAAAGTGTCATGACTGCTCTTCAGATTGAAACCACAAAAAACAGGTCACACTGAAGGACAATGGCTCAGCCTCCTCGCTCCTGAGAGCTCTGCAGGATTATGGCTCTTGAAATGAAAAAGGGGAGAGCTGGAGAGTCAACTCCAACTAAAGAGGTGTGGAGACAACAGACACTTCTGACTCAAGATACCTTCGAGGTACTTCCAAACCATTCACTGGAAAGCGCTAATTCCTTTCAATTTCCTCGTGGAGACAAAGTTCAAACCAAAAAAGGCCCCAGACTCAAATACTTTAAAATTAGTTTGCGGCTCCTATGAAATATTCCAACTAAATGGTCACACTAATGTGCGTGTGTGTATAATAACACTGTGTTGTCAAACTGCATGAGGCAGAAAAACACAGCAGCTCTGACAGCTCACACTTCCATGTGAGTGGGAGGAGCGACTGGCTTGAAACGGCGCTCTCTCCAGGCTGTGTGCTACTGGCTGAAACACGAAATATTAATGTCAACAATTCAGTTCTGTTAGCTTTTCTTGTAAGAAAGCAGTAGCAGCCACACCTTTTGAAACACACAATAACGTTTCCTGGACTTCCCAAGCTAGTTATATGAGATTTTAAGGGTGTTTTTTCTGCCACTGTATGTATAAAATGAGTGATATTTCAATCTCACATCAAACATACATACAACAATAACTCATCATTAACTTGAACTGAGGGATTGAAAAGGAGCAGATTTTAGCAAGTTTGGCATTTGGCAGAAAACAACACACTGTGCTCTTCACAGATGAAAGCAGGTTCACACTGAACGAATGAAAGAGGTTTGTGCTCTCTGAGTGCTTTTCTAGTTAGTTCCTATCCACTGTCTCGGTAGAAATAGACACAAAAACTTGATAAACACATGTGAAAACATTGTCATGCCACTGGGCTCCACAGGTCCCAGAGACATCGTCCAGTCCCGCACCAAACAGCACTATTTTAAAAGACAACACAAAACCAACTTGTTTGGGGGATTCGAACCTTTAGTGACATCATTGATGCAGTACTTGAAGTCCGGTCCCCCACAGCTCCAGGACATGTCCTCCAGGTTGAACGACTGATTTGAACGCAGCATGATGATCTCGATGGCACTGGACTTCAGAAGTGCGATCTGGTCTTCAGCAGTCAGCTCTCTGTGACACACACACACACATACACACAAACAACAAGGTGAACATGCTTCACCCCTTATTTCTAAAGATCGGGTCGTGTATTAGCAGGAATCTCGCGATGCAATATGGACCCAACACTGGAGTGACATATTGCGATATGGTGGGTCAGACAACATGTTTTTAACAAGAGCCACAGCTTGAAAAACTTAAAATTTTATAAATCATTCCGTTGGATTTTGTCATTTTGGATTCACAGGATGCAGACACTTGCTATATGACACACTTGTGCTCTTGGTCTGAACCAAATTCAGAACCAGAAAAGCTCAGTAATAAGAAATGCTAATATTAATATAATATGAAAACCTTCACAGACTGGACGGTTTCTTACCTGAATCCTGGAATCATCTTGGCAAAGCCAATGACTTTCTGAATGCTGTAGGACACCAGGTCAGCCAGGTGGGGCAGCATGGACAACTTGGTGTCCTCCTCACTGGAGTCCGGACTGCTGGCTCCATCCTGGTACATCATCAACAGGTTGTTGAAGTTCATCTTGTTGTCCACGGACTCTGCAGTGGATTAGAGGACGGGAGAAATGAGGGACCACACCAGTAAATGTGCATTGGTGAGAAATCGCATCGCACCAAGGAGCCTGGCTCCACCCAACTGGCATTCATATGTGAAATGCAGTGATATACGAGGGGAATTTCATGATGTGATTTTTATCTCCTGCTTGAAGTAGGAGCCGTCTGTGACACCAAATAACGACTGTGCTTTGCCTCAAATACAAAAGCAGAGAGTGCTAGAACTCAACGTCTACAAGCCCTTTTTAATTTCTCCAAATAAAATATCAATAAGAAATGGAGGGGAAAAAAAAAATCAAGGCTACTCACACTAGATGTCAGTAGAACTCAAAACAGCGTCAACACAAACATCAGAAAACCAAGTAGAACTGTCTCTCCTCACCGGGTGAGTGGTTGAACGAGTCAGAGGAAGCATCGGAGAGTGAATGAAGAGAGGCTGCTCTGCTCGCGCTGCGGGTCACGGGGCCTTCGCGTACCGGCGGCTGCAAACACACACACACACAGCGCACTATTAGTCTCCTTTGAATGAAGCATGGTGAACATTCTAATCCTGTTCTGATTCAAAGAGTCACCTCACAGCAAGCAGGGAAACAAGCCGAGAAGATATAGGGGTAATTTGGCAGAGAAAAACATAGATCCAATGTGGCTCTGTTTTTTACTGGCCGCAGCTGTTGAGATGTGCAACAAGCATTGGACTCACAAGTGAAGGCAGCATAAGCACTACACAGTGTCTAAACACACAGACTGGATGTATATACTGTTTATTTAGTCTGAGATGAACTGCCACATTTTCTTAGCCATCGGAAAGATGGCCAGGAGTTTGGTATTTATTAGCTATTGTGGTTGTGGGCACACTACGTTCTGGAGTCACAAATAAAACACAGATCAGGTTTCTGGTTTGTTTTGGTTGACTAAGAACAGAGAAGAAACCATGGCAACCACAGAAGGTTGGCTTTAATTGTGTATTTGATAACAGAAATAAGCTACAAAAGCGCTGGAACATTCTGAAGGATTAAAATCTCAGATGTTTTGACTCTTTTCAAGTGTGTCACACTCCAAATGCTTGCAGGTTTTGCATGCATAAAAACATGCCTGTCTGTTGAGTTCCGTTTCCTGCAATTAAAATGAAACACCAAAATCCATCACATTATTTCTGTCTTCCATCTCACTGCAGCAGGACGGCAGTGGCAAACCCATGTAACCAGAGTCCTTCACTGCTCATGATGATGCCAACTTGCTTGGATTCTGATCGGCCTCCAGCTACACTGACATTATTTATGATGCATTCAAAGCAGCAACTATACAAAACATTTGAAGAAAAATGTTCAACTCTAAGCTCAATGGACGGCGCAGTAGCAAGTTGAAGGGTCTTCAGAGCCAACACTGACACTGCAGTGAGTCAAGTTGGGACCAAATCCATGGAGCAGCTGGATTAATAATGTAGTGACTTGGAGAGTGAATTTCATATATAAACTGACAAGCGGGGGGGTGGACAGTCAGCTGCGGGAAACCAATACCAAAAAGGTGAGGGCAGAAAAGGAGTCTGTAGGAGATGACATCTTAAAGGTGAGGAACAAACCCATGAGACGGAGAAAGTAGTGGACGGGTCAGGAAAGCTTCGACTTGCTCAAATCAAATTCTGTGTGCTTGATGTGTGACTACAGGTCAGATCAGATTTTATGTTTCCAAACTCAAAAGACACCCAAAAACAACAACATCTGATCTGTTGGAAGTTGTGGAAATAAAGCAGTGTTTTTGTGTGTTTCCACATGACCGAAAGTGAGGAACACGGCGATCCAAGCCATCAACCCTGGCCTCACCCTAAAGCGGCTGAAGTCGGAGTAGGAGGCATCGTAGGTCTTGTGGTGAGCTTCCACCAGGCAGGAGATGATCCGAGTCTGTTCCTCATTCAGTCGTGGCTTCATGGCCTCCCTGGCTGCCTCCTCCTCCTTCCTCTTCAGGATCATGTCCTTCTTCCGCTGAACCTCCTCATCAGTCAGAATAACTGGAACAGAAAGGTCAAATGATTAAACCAGATCAGCAGCTCACTGAAAATAACCAGTCAAACTGTCGCGATCAGCCCTCCGCCAGCTGACCTGAATCAGAGTTCCATTCGTGAAAGCAAACAAGGGGAGAAACGGGAAGACATGGCTGTAAAACAAGAATCTTCAGATCCTTGTGAAGTGTGTTAAAAGCACACATTCAAGTGTCATGTGTCTCTCACAGCGGATGTTCCAGCTCAGGATCATTGTCAACATCGACATGCTTATGTTGAAACATCTCTTCCACATCTGGCTGACCTGCAGCACGTGCTGGATGTGCAAGTGCCTTTTGCTTTATTCATGCAGCTCCAAGACTTTACATGACACTCTGGCAGCACCAGCGCATCTTCCATGTATCGTGGAGCTTTACATTTCTTTAGAATTCACAGAACCTTGAAAACAAATGGATGATAAAGTCTATGGACTATCGACTAGTAACCATCCAGTCGGATAAACAAAACAGGTAGAAAAGAATTGTTTCATTTCGTTCATACAAGTAGTCATAATAATCCATCAATAATTCATCAATCCTACACTCACTCAGTCACTAGCCAAAATTACAGACAAATGTCTTTTTCATGCGAGTAGAAAGAAAATTGGAATGGTGTGTGGGCCACGCAGTGCTCACTGAAGCAAAACCCAAGTAAAAAAAAAAATACAGCTTCATTTTGGGAGAACACCAAACTGTCACAGTGGTGATTCAGGTACGTCTCGCCCCTGCTGAAGTTTAATAACTGACCCCCGAATGCCTCGACCCGTATCGTCCTGTTGACTCACTGCCACAGTGACCGCTTAGCCATGAAGCGCTCAACTGTGCAGGCAGACGGCCCGACTGCCAGACTTACCACCACTGCCAAAATGAGACAGGCCCTGAGCCATGAGGTCACTGTGTGTGCTGATCAGACGGAGAGTCTGAGTGTCCAGCATCTTCACAGCAGCGTTCTATTCATTCACTTTTCATGGACTTCAAATATAGCCTCAATAAATGTCACCATTTATTTAGTCTGTGTGCATACGTCGCTTTAAAAGCAGATCGAGGCCTTGTTAAAGCACAACTTACATGGTGGGCAATCACAAGAGCAAACTTGTTTTCAATATTCACACAAAATGCACAAATACAAGATAAAATAGCAGGCTACTTCAAGAGCAGTGGATGAACAGTCATTTTGCATTGCTTCAAATATATATTCAAGCTGGGTCCAAATACAGGGTTGTTATAATTTGACCTCTGGAGGTCCTACAGCCAATTGCTCCTCACTAAGGTCAATCGACTTGCAGGACTCCTGAGGCAGTTTGGGAAGCCAAGCTGAGTGCAGCTCTGGCACTAAGGCAAGGATGGAAGGCAAGGAAGACCATAAAAAAAGCAACACCCTCAGCCAGAAGCAGAGATGCTGAAAGACAGCGTTACGGTGCCAAAAGGCAAAACAGTACACAGGCGAGGCAGGCTCCTGTTGACCTTGACGTGAAATAATGTTGTGGAGATTGTCAAGAGGTGGACCCCGAGAACAAGCCAAGACTGAGGGGTGAAATGAGGGAATCAAAAGTATGAACACAGCACATGGTTCTTGGTCAGAAAAGAGGATGGGAGGTGGTTTTTTTCATGAGGATGCTGCAGCCTTCACTTGCAGATCTCTCATGTTCCCAGCAGCTCTGTGGTCACCTGCTCCATCGACACCAGTGAGAAGCTGGACATGTTCAACCATAACAATAAGCTGAACTGTTGTTACCGAATGTACATTCATCTGTAGCGCTGTGAAGCAGCCACTATCAAGGACAGAGCCGAGGCATATGGGGCACAAAAAAATATCGGAAACTGTGTGGAGGAGAGGAGACTTGTGCGGATATGACAGGCTCCGTCTCTGTGTAGACGGGGTCTGATCATGAAAGGCCAGCATGGGCATCCTCTTCCTGAACATCTTTCTGCAGATGACAAGACGCATCGGGAGGAGGCCCCGGGGCCGTCCCAACAACAACGTCTACTGGTCATAAGTGTGTGCCAATGCAGTGTTTTAACAGCCATAGAATTACATGTGTGAATTGTCTGACAGACGGAAGAAATCTCTTATTATTCAACTCTTGTATATCTCCCCGATTTACTCAACTTCTTCACCCACCAAATGAATTTCAGGACATTGAGTGGTGTATGTAACCTAATATTGTTAATCAGACAATTGAAAAACATGTTTTCTCTCGTAAACAACTCAATTTTTAAGCGATTCCACTCCAGGCTGCTGCCATAGAAAGAGCTTCTTGCAACCACATGCTGTGCTGATTTGGACAACAGGCGTTTTTGGCTACCGAGGCTTTGAAAGCAGCAGATGAATGAATCTGCCTACTAAGCTTTACCAAAGGATTTACTTTGCTTTCATCTCTTTTAACCTCCGGCCATTAATTAGAGCTCTGGCGCCACACCAAAGTCATTTCTTCGTCCCGCCAGGAGCCAAACTTCCAGAACCACTCCTTGTTTTGAAGACCTCCAAATAAGCAGCACGAAAGCCAGTCATGAACAGGCAGGGTTTGGTCAACGTTTGGCACCGAGCATTGAAGTCACTCTTCTCGGGCAGGGAAATGTTCTTTTCTTACCTGTCGCTCTGAAGCCAAGTTGGAGCCCATTTAGGCAAGAGTCCACAAGAAACAACAGACTATGAAAGGGACAACTTGACCACCCGGCAACGCTTGGCACAACTAGCACAGTTTACCAGCAGAGCTCCGCTGTTTGCAAAGTTGACTAATGGGATGTGGTAAGACACTTGCATGGTCAAAAAGAGACTTGAGAGAGACGGATAAAAGGCAAAGCACAGGCGGAGAGAGTTCCTAATACCCAAAATAAAAAGTTTTAAAAAGTGACAGTTTGAGTCAGTCACAAAAGAGGCATGGGTTCCCGGCATTAACCAGTCTGAGAAAGCAATTAAACACCAGGCAGTGTTGACTTGAATTTTTGGTTTTATAAACGTCAGGATGGATTTGTTGGGGGGTAAACATTTCGGCTCGCACACACACACACACCAAAGGCTGAGATTTGAAAACATTACCCAGAAGCTTCATTGAGATCGCCCAAGTCCACATTTGTGTCACTCCGAAGTCTACACAACTATGCAGCCCCTGAACCATTTATCTTTTACCATTTAGCCAGTGCCAGCTGAGACCAATTTAGCTACTAATGGTTTTCCCTGTAGTTTCCTCCCCACGCTTGAAAACTTCCAACTTCACAGAAGCAGCAGATTAGTTTTCAGATCGCCGTTATACCACATGATGCAATGACTCCATCACTTGTG
Organism: Synchiropus splendidus; assembly: GCF_027744825.2. Lineage (NCBI taxonomy): Eukaryota > Metazoa > Chordata > Actinopteri > Syngnathiformes > Callionymidae > Synchiropus > Synchiropus splendidus. The sequence continues at coordinate 6,713,558 of NC_071351.1, forward strand.
AACAGCGGCTCACAAAGCCATGGCCAGGTCTCCACATCACTACTCAGATTTTTGGAGCAGGTGCACATTGAAACATGAACAGATTTCATCTTTATATGAATGATTCATGCAACATAATTTGCATTTGTAAAAAATAATTCAGAGACAATGTAGGCTTGTATTTTGTTGTGTCAGTGCACCACAATCCTTTCCATGCGGGAGCGGAAACCCTGCATTTAAATCATCCACCTACATAACCGAGACAGTTGAGCCAGCTGTCAGCAACAAGTGATATGTAACCCATTCTGTGATTGACAACACAATCCCAAGAGCACCTCTAAGATATACCTTGGAATCTAGACCTGCCAGTCCTGCAAGTTGTCTGGCCAACAACAAAGACAGCACGAAGACAGTCAAAGCCCGCACTCTGTTGGCAGACTCTGGAAACGCTAAACATACAGTAGCTATTCTATCATAAGAGAATGTAAGGATATCAATACATTTGATTCTTTTGGTGTTTTATTGTGGTTGTGCACATGCAGTGCGTTGCTGCTTTAATGTTTCGTGTTCAATGTTGCTTTGCCGCTGTAACAAGCAAAAGTTCCCTATCGTGGGAAGAATAAAGGCCAACATATCTTATAATATGACTGAAGATGAAATGCCAGCACAGCCACGACCAGACATCATGACCACAAGCTGTTCATTTCAAACAAGATCACTCAGTAATGCAACACTTTCACATTCAGTCCTGCAGTCTAGCACCAAAAAAACCCTCTTGGTTGATGATCTTTTTTGTCCCTTACAAAATGACAATCTGACCCAAGTTGTAGTAAAGGAAAGGAGACACCGAATTCCAAAGACCACGGCAGAATCAAGAATGTGAATAAGGGAGGCAAAGAGAGGGCAGCGCCGCAGGAGACGCTTTGCCTCTGAAAGACCGAGTGAGGGAATTCAATCATTAGACGTCCAAACCATTTCAGAAAGCTTCCACCGATTCTAATCCTTTAGCAAATATGCACCAGCCACAACAAACAAAGACTGAACAGAATACACAGCATCCAAGTAGGGGGGTTCTGATGCATCGCACCGTCCAGCTGGCAGAGATCACAGAGGGCACACACACAAAGACTGACACGTATCTTCTTAATCTGTTGATACTGAAGCAGACACACAAAAGGCTTCTATACTGCTAACAAAGATCAGAAAAAGCTTCAAGAAAAAAAAAGCTTTATCAAAACGCGGATTGTAAAAGCAGACGCTCATATTTTCATTCAGGAAATCTGTGTATAAACACATGAATTAAAAAGCTGTAAACCTGTTCTCCAGGAAATGTCATACTTTTTCCAAAGTTGAATGACGTATGACACATTGCACAGCTTCTTGCACAACAAATATAAATGTACACATTTTGGCTTGGTATCAACGGGGGACCATGCATTTCATAAACATGCTTTGAATACATTTGAAAGAAAATGGGTAATGGGAACATTGGAAAGATTCCCATAATCAGACCAAACACACACATTTGACATTGTTTTTTAAGACTTAAATGTTGAGTATGACCAGACTCTTAAATTATGGTTCCTTAGATGCACTATAATACCAACTATTAATCGGGGGATCTGACGAAAAAGCATTAACATCACAGGCAGCGTGGACTTACACTCTTTCATCATGCCAATGTCGATGCAGCGTTTGAGGCGACAGGCTTGGCAGTGACGCCGGTTGTCCTTAGTGATGGTGCAGCTTCCATTGAAGGGGCAGGTGAAGGAGGCTTTACGCTTCATGCTGCGCCTAAACCAGCAAAAAAAGGACATTGTGAACTAGGAATGCTCATATACATGGTGGATATTTTTTTCCAATGAGAAATCCATGTTTTATGCATCAGTCAGGCAGAAGGAGAATCATGTAATGTTTGCATAAATGGCACAGGAGGCGGGATATGGGTGAGTGACAATAGAAGCATGAGTCATGTTTAGGCCAGGACAGAATCCATGAATAAAAGCCATTTTAAATGATAATGCCAGTCAACCATCAAGCAGGGTTGGTCTATACAAGTGGTACACCGAGAGGAGTCGACTTCATTCCCCAGCTTGTGCAGGGAGGGTGTGTGACTGGATGGCCAGGCACTGCAGCAAAAATGAGAGGGTGTGGCAGCACAACTCCGTCTCACATGATGGCCAAGGTGTTTGAGCCTTCATCAGCACCACCATCTGACAGACTGAAAAAAAACTCAGCCCCTTGTTTTAAGGTCAATTTAAGACCTTGACTCTCTCAATAAAACATTGTTTTGGTATGCTACCACCAAAAAAAAAACGAGACTTAACAATGTCTCTCTTTTTTTTTTGTAATGATCGTGGAACTTGTGGGTGAAAAATGAGGTTTTTGCAGAGCAGAAGCATGTGGTGCAACACTGTCATTCCAAATTCAGAAGAGAAGCGATGACAAAAAAACTTATCAACTGGATTTGTGAAACATGCGTTTGAATGATATCACTGGAAGAACTCTGACACCAACCTGAAGAATCCCTTGCAGCCCTCACAGGTCATGGCGTTGAAATGGAAGCCGGTGGCCTTGTCGCCGCACACACCACAGATTCGCGGGGCATTGCGATCAAACTCATCCGGTCCAGCCACCGACGTTGTCACCGTCATGGGCTCCATCACTGAAGAGGACAAACCAAAGAGAAGATTGGGATTTAGCCAGACAACAGGCTTTCAAAACCGCTGCTGCGTCTAAAGCCTCGGAGGCGCGTTGGCTCTTATATCAACAGGTGTTGAGCATTTAGCATATTCAACAGCCTCCAACAGACACAGGCAGCAAAACACACAGGTGTACACAATGAGATTCTGATGCCAAAAAGTGTGGATTACACAGATCTGTATTATGAGTCTTTCCCCACTGTGGGACAAATAATGGAAATCTAATCTGATGACATGGACGAGTCATTGTTGAGTCAGAGATGACCTGAAAAGGCCTTTGGTTTCAAGCATTCAAAGAATCCAACGTAACTTCTCAAAGGTCTTTCTATGAAGGACCAAGAGTCCAGGGGCAAGAAGAAGAAAAAAAAGAATAATCTAAAATCATGTTTCAGTTTGCGGAATTATTACCATTTGCTATTTTGCATTGTAACTCAGCTTTAAAGATCATGTTTTCTGTGTGACTGTTCATTCATAATATGGCCTTATTTTAACAGCAGTTTATGCAAGGACACGTTTCATACAATCACCTAGTTCTTGGAAGGTGTCCACAAGGTTGAGAGTCAAAGTAAAGAAACCAAGAAGATACTGTATGTACAGAGAGCTGGTGTTATTGTTTTAAAGATCATGTTCTCCAAAAGCAAACGCACTTGGAGAAACTGTAGCCATCCGTGAGAGCGGGTGAGGTCATTTGAGGGGAAGACAACAAAATGAGGACAATGAAAGGAGGGGGTCCACGCCACGAACTTAAGGCACAGCAGGAGATGTGGTCACGTGGCCGCAGAATATAGCGAGAGGGGAGCTGCGTGCTTGGAAGTAGGACTGAGATAATGTCAAATGAGGACAAAGCGATGTGTTCCTCAGTGAAAAATAAGGCAGTTTAGCGCAGACAGCACGTACGAGACGATGGAGAGGCGGAGAGGTGACATGGACAACCGGACCCATCATGCCATTTGAGGCTCTCACCAAAACGGCACACCAGGGCAAACAAACAGAAAAATCAGTCCATTATTCATCACGGCTTCAGTCATTCTGACAGCCAGTAAATAATGGAAAATGTCTAAAACGGAGTCATGGCGTGTCTGATAACTGATCTGCATAACCATGGACACTGAAACCAGCCGTTTCATTAGAGGATTGACTGTCAACAGAATGGACATAGCTCAGGGTTGTAATTACCTTCTGCTGGATTCATCGCCTGCTTGTTTTCGGCTTCCATTTGTGCGACAAAAAAGAAAAAAAAACCCTGACCACCCTATGAACAGGGTGCTCTTGTTGAAGGTCTGATTTGTTTGGTAATTCTCCTGGACATTCGACTGCTGTTCATCTTTTACTTCAACGGTCTAAAACAAAGAGTACAAAATAAGGACTGGTCATCCAACATTCCTGAATTCTAAAGCTGAGATAGCACTTTATGATACAATATTGTCCTTTGTTTGTTGCACAGTCAACAAAGGACATGCACAGATAGACCCCTAGTGGTGCTTGAGCAGCAGCCAGGTTTCTCTGCATGAGAAAAGTGGCCCCTTAAGAAAAAGAATTCCCACTAATGTACTTCTGACAAGGCATTTATTTGAGTTCTTGAGAGAATCATTCCGCAGTGGATTTCAACGCTTTACTGCCATGTTTCAGCATGGCTCTTACTTCTCGAGTGAGTAAAGACTCATTTGACAGCGACATCCTTTGCAAAATAAACAGAGGTTGGATGCCAGATCCTCGTTTCAGGCAGTCAAAATAATATCTTTTAAGATTCTCGCAACCAACTGGTATATAGCGATCACAGTGACCTTGAAATTTGCTCTAAAATGGATGGGTTCAATTAGCTTCACAGCACTGCTAAGCCCATTTGAAAAAACATGGCAGCTGCTTAAACACCTTCTTTATCCTCCAGTAGAAAAGACTCCCATATTAGAGACTCAAAACTTGCTTGAGCTTGGCTGGATCGAAGCCAGGCAGCATACATAATTATACAATTGTTTGTTTTTTTCCGCAACCCATTTATCTTCTAGTTCCAACCTTGAAACGACATCACCGTGGACGGACCTTGCTGACCTCAATCTGAAATAACATTCTTTGCAACCACAATTAGCTGGTAACATTTCTGAACGGCACTGAAACTATACGTGGATGGTAAATGAGTCAGAGCTAATTGGTCGCATCCCAGCAGCAGAAAGCCTTTTCAGGAACCACTTGGTTCTTAGAACTATTTGCCCAACAGACAGAAGAGGAGCGAGTGGTGACGTCACCGCTGCGTCACTGAGAAACACATTCAAAACACAGGGCGAGGTTAACAGGAGAATGTTTTTGATAATCATGAAATAAATGTAGAGATGCTTTAGTTCTGTATGTCTCCTGTAGGTGTCGACCATGATCAGATAGGGGCACAGCAGGATGCATGTACATCCTTCACACTCCTCCTTAACGGTCCACCTTAAAAGGCGGGGTATTCCTCGACAGATGGGTGAGGCAGCGCTGAGTCACACTTCACCTTGAAAAAACTACTATGCGGAGCTAAGCGCTGGGATAGCGCTGCCTGTGATGGGCTTTTGTGGTCAAGGCTTCAGCAGTTGACCAACGGCAATCCCGAACACACAGTTTGAAGTTGGCTGGTTTCAACTGCCCATTGAAGGGATAGCTTTTCCCAGTGACATGGCTTTACGTGCGGAACGGGCAGGGGAAAACAGATAGCGTTGATTTGTGATGTCGATAGCTTGAAATATCGACACGATAGCGATCGTTCACCACATCGTGAAACAAACATTCCTAGAACTATCCGATGTATGTCTAGACTCCAGCTGTGGGAAAGAACAGTTTACTCCAGAAATGTATCCCAAATATGGAGCCATAGAGAGTAAAAGTCTCAGGGGGAAAGTCCTCACACGATCATCTCTGGTGCGCGATAACAAGGCTCAGTCCAGCATGAGCAGTGATCTGAAATTTGAACCCCTTGTTACGCACTACGGAGTATGGCGTCGCGTCTGCAGCAAGAAACATACAACTGCCAGTGTATGTGAACACAGCAAATGCAATTGATGGAATATACATTTCAATTCAATCTATCGTCGAAACCGAGTTGGCCCAGTCACAGACCATTATTATTTAAAGTATACTTAAACTCAATCATGCAACTATCATTTTACTATACATTTTGGATAGTAAAATCATTCCATAGCTGCCAGACTGCCACCACACAATACGTCTCAGCCTCCTTCGTCCTATAGGCCCAAAGAAAGTGGACTTTCTTTTGAAGCTCAGCAAGATGCGCTGCCAAGTCCAGCATAGGGATGGGTATAGATGGGGCCACGGAGAATAGAGTCCACTGCTTGGGGGGGAGAAAGAAAAGAGCGGTTGAGTCTACGGTCATTACAATAGAGCATGGCCTACTTTTGGTACTTTTGACACCCGCAGCCACAGCGGGTCTCATGGAGTTGAGCAACATAAACGACACAATACAGCGAAGATACAGCTGGTGTCAAAACCAAGCTTCAACACAACACTGGAAGTTTCCATCTGAGTCATTTAAGATCTTGCTTTGACACGCTGAGAAGAACCTAAAGAGTTTTAGATTCCAGGACCCGAAACATTAGAGTGCCTTTTATCCTTTAAGGCCTCAAAACCATGTTTTCCTCAGTGCATCAGCAACATTATTCATCAAGCACGATGGGTGTCTCACAAGAGTCTCACTTATCTTCTTCAGAACTCCACTAAACACAAGCAGCTGAATGAGATTCTTCTGATGTTGCACGTTCTGTTCAAAATGTGTTTGTAGTAGCCACGGTGACTTGAGACGATCAGCTGGTTTTAGCTAAATCCCTGTGAGCCGCCTGGCTTTCTCCTGTTACACTCAACCTGAGGAAATGTGCATGCAAACATCGGCTCCACATCAGAATCCTGTATGTGTCCCACGTCAAAAACAACTCTCCTAGTACACGATACACTGAAGGAATAAAAACAACCACTCCAGAAGCAGGATGTGGCAAAGAGAAAAGCTCCACAAATGACTTTTCCTCACTCATCAGATTAAAAGCTCCAGTGGTAACTTTGGTTCACTCACGCACCAACGTATTTATGGCTGTGAAGACTGCTGGCATCCATTACCCAAACTCATTGAGAGTCACATTTGAACATCTCAGAGAAGAATCACAATGACAACTAGTTAACTAGTCTCTCAGTTCAGCATTCTTCAGGGTTCAGTTCAATGGAAAAACTCTTTTTCTTAAAAGTGCAACACAAACTGAGCTATTCACAAATTATTATTTACACAAAAGCAGTATTTTCAAGCCAAGTTACATGAAAAAAAAAAGAGTGAGTGAACAGGATGAGCAAGTTACCGCGGATACATCGGTAGCAACAAAAATAAATAAAAGATTAAAAATTAAATTAAAAAAACATACAAAATAAATCAGGCATAACCGCTAAAAATGCAACTAAAAATTTGCAACAGAAAATGCCAAAAAATACATTTGAATTTGCATGGCGAGTACAGTACGGATGTCAATGCATCTTTTGGTGTGGCAGCTCACGGTCATGCAGCAATATTACATATTTTCAGAGCTGATATTTCATACCCATTTGTTCACAGGTTGCTACATAAACAGTATCTAACGGCAATTCAACCCAAACATACTTCCGAACATATTCGGGATTGTATTTCCACCCGGGCATGGCCTCCTCCGGTGCTATTCCGTCGCCCATCCACAAAGTTTTATACTTTAGACCTTGTTATTAGGCGGACGATAAAACTGAACAGGCCGTCGGACTGCTGGCAGCCTGACAAGGAGGGAGCACGGACCCACGAGAGAGAGTGAGGGAGACAGAGAGAACCTTGTAAAGAAAGGAATGAAGCAATGAAAAAAATGGAAATGAAATGGAAAAAACAAGGAAGTAGGAAAAGTGAGGAGTGCCTAAATTGGGAGAAGACAGAGTTAAGAGGCCAGAGGCAGATCAGTGGGTGATTTATGGAAATGTGTAAATATGTGAATGGGAGTATGAAATCTGACAACAGTTTTTTTTCCCCCTCAAGTGCCACCCACGGCTCAAATTGTCAGCTGTTCTTAGAGAATGGCACAGTGGCAGGAAATGGACTCATCTTTTACAGCTGTTTTGAAATTCCGACCGCTGTGCCAAATTAGTTTCTGTTTCCGATCTCAAAATGAATAATGCTAATAAAATCAGAATAAAAATAAATTCAGCTTTTCATGGTTTTTCCAGGCGCCCTTATTGAGTGGATGTGACAACTAATAATAGTGAAACAAAAGAGCCGCTACTTGTTTTGGCCATCGATGTAGGAAGACGAATATTGCGGCTGATCCAGAAATAAAGTCCTTGAGGTGTTTTGACAAAAATAAAATGGCTTTAAGCCACTCAGATTTTAAAATTCATATAAACCATGATATTCACAATCTTCTGTTTGTTCACAAAAGTTCTGTTTGTATTTGCAACATGAATAACATGAATACCTGTCAGTTGACTCGATGAAGCACGCTAGTCCTGATGAAATGACATTTGACTAAAGGTCCCATGACAAACTATATAATTCACTTGGGTGTTTCAGAAATTGCAGATGGAACAGCAAAGGGTTGAAAGAGCTTTGATTTTTGTTTTTACCACAACTTCTGAGGGGTTGTCAGCTCCATGTCAACACACTGTGGTGAGCTGCGAAAATTCAACATGCAAATCCAGTCTCTCAAATGTGCATAACATTGGATAAAACACATACTGATGCACAAGATAAACATGAACGTAACATGCTTCTCATGATTCAATTACACTGTAATTACACATGTAGTAATTCAAATGCAAATGCCTTCAACCGCAGGAACCGTGGAATTTCCATAATGAAAGGACGGGAGTAAACAAAGCACTCGCAGTCCGTGCACACACAGAAGAGGTGTGGTTTAGTCATGCAGGATCATAACATTGTTGTTGACAGCTGACCCAGTCTATGTGCATGAGGTCAGTAAGACGGCAATAGACAATGTCAAGACCTACAGAAGAGATAAACATGGTGACGGAGAAAATGGCCCACCCAAGACGCAGGAGCAGCCAGTCAAATATTACTTTTAACCTCACATTCACAGAATAGATAAAAAATGACTCTCCAAAAATGTTCATGAAGTAGTAAGATGCAAGTTTTTATTTTAAGATCTAAAGCAGCAGGACTTCTTTTCTATCATGATTGGCTTTGTTTTATAGACATCTTTCTCAGTCACATTGGACTTACAAAATGATATGTAATACATCTGTATTTCTGACCATAGCAGGCAGTTGCAGCTACCACTGACCTTCAGTGCTCTGAAAACTCTTCCTCCATGTGTTTCCCAGCAGCCAAACACAGTAGCAGACACTTGACACTCCTCCAGCAAAAACACCCCAAGGTCCACTTCACGCTCTTCCGTTGCCTTTCTTCTGTACTTTTCAATCCACTGTCCAGAATTCCCAAAGTCCCAAGGTTTCCATTTAAATAAATTCCAACAGACAACAAGCTCTTTCCTGAGGTGGCCAGCGTCACCTGCAGTTGTGTCAATGCTTACATGTAGTAGGGGCAAAGGCCAATGAGGTGAAAAATGAAGGGTAATGATTAACCTGAATAGTGGGGGCAACAACAGCCAGGACAAACTCCACAAATATAGCACAAGCCATCAGAGACACGAGGAGGCTAAACAGGGTCAGAAAAAAAGAACCATGGCGGCGACTAAGAGAGCAGCTCCTCACACAAACACAAGAGCAGAATACAAAAGGATCAACCATATTTAGGAGTCCGTTTTCGCAGCAGTACCAGTGAGAGCAACAGCACAAAAAAACAACAAACACAACAAGTCAGAACAAAGTTACCCGGCAACTTTTAACAACACTTATATTTAGCAACCTGCTGCCTGTTCAGTCAAAAGTCATGGCTCTGGATGCTGCTATCGGTGATCATGGTTGATACAAGATCAGTCTGTATGAGCGCTTTTCTACAATTCACCCTATGTTACAATGAATTTTCAAGAAAAATGTATTGGCAAAATCTATTTTTGTTTATAATCTAATGTAATGACTTAACTCATACAGAGACTCTTCTGAGTAAATTCTAAAATGAAAACCAAAGGACGATTCAGCACCGTTTTCTCATCGCTTTGATTCAGAAAACATTCTGATCCCCACACCTTCTCAACACCTGCTCCTGGCTGTCGTCACAATAATATTCTGCGGCAACATTTAACACGGTAAACAGGAGCGGGACCTATGCTGTGGAAGTCTTTTTCGTCGACATTTGACCTACATAATAAGTTAGAGTTCTGATCTGGTGACTCTTTGATGTGGGATGAAGGCCACGTGACATTGGAATGCTGTGGGGCAAGGGAGTTTAGTATTGAGACCTTCTGTCTGACAAAGAACAAATAAAGCCAATACCAACAGCTCATATATATATATATATATATATATATATATATATATATATATATATATATATATATATATTGTTCGCTCTCCAGACAACACAGAACAGGTAGGAGTTCCTGGTCCACTGATCCCACTGATGCACAAGACACGTGGCAGCTAGGATGAGAACAACAACAACAAACATGGAGGAATCCCTGAACAAAAGCAAACAAAAGCATCTGTTTGCTTTTGTTCAGGGATGTTTTTCGCTACACAATGGCCAGGGTTTCCACTACTCGGAATGGACTTGAAATTCTTATAAAAACAGAAATTCTTATACAAATATTTAAGACATTAAAAGAGCTTTAGTTTAAATAAGGTGATATAAAAACTTGAATATAGCCACCATCATGATTTATTGTGCTGTTGTCAACAGACAGACAGACAGATAGACAGATAGATAGATAGATTTCCAGCAGCATGACGGGTGGAAACATAAGAGCAAGTAAAAAAAACAATGCTACAAATAAGATAAGAAAAAACAACAACAGTCCAGCATGTGAATGTGTGTGTCTCGAACTAAAGTGCATGTGTGTCTATGGTGCGAGTGTGTAGTGAGTCCAGAGTGTATCTGTCCATTTTATCGTCCTCCCCGAAAGTTGTTGAAGAGCCGAATGGCGTGAGGGAGGAACGATCTCCTCAGTCTGTCTGTGAAGCAGGACAATGACAGCAGAAACAGCTTTTAAAGGGCTCTACATTATATTAAAGCCAAAGTACTTCACCACCGACAACCACAGTGGTGTGGCGTTTTTAGGTGTCACATCCAGAAGCATGATCCACTTTTTGGATGAGAAGTGGAAGGTATCAGATCGGACTCAATCGATCCTCAAGGCTGCAGTATCAGGATCGGATGGTACTGAGCCATTCTTCCGATGATCCAATGATGTCTTCAATGGTGGCTCCTGAGCCGATCTGACTTACACGCTGAACTATCAACAGGAAGTCTACTTCCAAAAACATACACACAAACTATGTATGATCGAGAATTTGGTGGCTAGCTAACAGAGGACAAGCCCCATGTAGAGGGGTCAATATCAATGATTCTCTTAGCTGATGAGCGCCTATTTGTCTCACACGATCAACCTCATCCTCATCCTTCTGCGCTGAAGCCATCATTGTGCAACTGCAGTAAGTTTAAAATTTATTTGCCGTACGTGCAAAAGAGAAAAAAAACAATTCTATTTTCGACACAACTGTGCTGTTACAAAGCATTTCAGTCTTTGGAAGTAAAGGGTCTGAGAGTTACTGGGTCACTTGCTCTTTGTGGGAATTTGTCTGCATATTTTCAGAAATTGATCATGAAGTACAAATATGACCTACATACTATCATCAACTGGGTGTTGTAAAAAGACAACAGTCCAAAGGTTGTGGTTTCCTCATGGGTAAAAAAAGAGTCCAAGTCTTTTTCGAATACTTCCAGTTTCCATATTGTCGCAATAAAAGCAGAGTGTCAAAACTAACATATTGGCATGATGAGGTACAAAGGTCTTCATAGCGCATATGCCGCTTCCAGAGCCACTTTTAGCCCTTCAAAACAACCTCTGAACACTTTCGTTTTCGGAACAACTGCTTATTAAAAAGTGCTCCACCAGATGAGGTTAGTGTGGCATATCGACAATATTTGAAATTCCAGCCTGCTGAACCACAAACACATGGAGCCATTACGTAAGGAGCATGCAGTGCTAATCTTTTGCTTTTAAGTTTCCAGTTAAAAACAAAAGTGGACAAGTTGTTCTAGCTCCCTCTTATAAAATCTTGCTCAAACCGCAGTTATACAACATAGGTTACTCCATCTCTACATTGTTCTACAACTCAGTCAGACGACATGATGACACCTCCATTCTCTTCATTTTATAATGGAAAATCCTGTCATAAAATGTGTATCGAGTACTCAGGAACATGAGTCCTTATGTCTTTGCATGTAATTCTGAACATTTGCTTGATAATAAATACCAAGGTTAAGTCATACATGTACGTTTGTCTGGGGTATTGTGCAGTCAGTGCAGTTTCACATGCAGAACTGAACATTGTGACTGCTATATACCTCTTAGACGTATACCTCTTTAAACTATTTTTAACCCAAAATAAACAGATAACAGCAGCGCTTCATAAAGGCTAATAGCCCGAGGCAGCGGGTAGAGTTCAGGGACAGGTAAAGATAACCATCAAGACACTGCCAGAAAACCTTCGAGCTGTTCAAAGGAGGAGATATCAGTGTGACAGCTGTCGGAGGAACGAAGAACGGCGTGCCAAGGCGCCATACATGGCAGGTGTTGCAGCATCTGACTGAAGGGAACGCAGAGGTTGAAAAGAAAACCAGCTAGCAAATACAGAAAAACACAGGGTTTCTGTGGAAAGGTGCAGATTTCCCCACACTAGTGGTAAACATTTGACGGAGCCACAGTCAAATTTTTAGTGAGGATTTTCAATGGGTGTCCCTTGCTGCTGGTAGAGCGTCACTGGAGCAATAGTTTTTCCTATTTGGTGTAACTTAATTCAGAAGATTAAGTTTGTTTTTCAAGGTGCACCCAGGGTCTTATGGACTCTATGCATCAGCGGACAGTTTCACAGACATGACCTTTGCATACTCAAGTAGCCAATGACTGGTCCTCGAACTTAACGTCAGTCAGAATCCAAGAATCTTGACGTCTCAGTCAGAAATTACCGTTAAGTCACATGGTTTCTGTGTTACACTAACTTGCGAGCTGAAATGCAGCACATTTTATCGAGGAGACAATGGGTGTTGTTTTTATGACGCCGCATCCGTCATTTTTGGGGTTCAGCTTTTTGAGCGAGGCACCGATTTAAATGTAAATAAATATTGCTTACATACAATACAAAAATAAAGGACACAACACAGTGCCTTTTGAAGGGAAGTGCCTCTCAATTTCCAGGTTAATGTGCTAAGATAGTGTCACCTTATAGCAGTGCTTCTCAATTCTTTTCTGTTGCAGGAAGAGGAAACATTTCCCGCCGCCCAACTCTCCGCATCCTCTGTAAATGGTATAATTCGTCTATAAAATGATCATAAGCACACCTCCGCATAACACTGAAAAGAAAAAAAGAAAGTCATATACAGCAACTTACAATAAATAATTTGTTTTTGTCTGAAACAGAAAAGACTTAAAGTGCATCAATTTGCCTGAAATTAAAAAAACAAAAATCATGGGTGGATGTGCGATCACTTTATTCTAGTTCTGAGGTCACATACTCCCCCTTGATATTGCTCCACGCCCCACTATTTGAGAAGGACTGCCTTCTCGCATCAGATAAGCATGAAACAATGGTAGCGAAATAGTTACCATCAACGACAGCTGCAATCCTATGTAATGAACAGGGCCCTCCACAAGTCTCTCCTCCACCAAAAGGAGCATTGGAAGGAGTGGAGTGCATCTTGACCGATGACCTTGTCGCACTGTCACACACTTGACAACGCATCAACAAAAACAGCGCGAGGGGCCTCTACACGTTGGTGTTGGAGAAAACCCTGGTGTTCAATAAAACGTCAATATTACTACAGATCCATTCAAAGCTCCTCTGGACTGAAACAGGTTTTGCCTATAACCCATCACCACGAAGGGCTCATGGTCAGGGGGGGAAAAGAGACCAAAGGTCGTGGGAAAAATGAAATATTTTCAAGATTTCCCTCAGAATTCCTGGATGTTATCAACGACTTTATCAAGCAATTTGAATTGTCAGTGGCAACGAATGCAGTGGCTGATAATGGCACCGTTTGTGAATGGCCAGAAGACAATTTCAAATAAATCGTGACCGGACAGAAGGAGGGCGCATTAAGATTAGCCACAGCTATAAAACATTGAGGTCTCACAGGCTGCTCAATAGGGTGCACATATCTGCATGAAAGAGGCCTTTCTCACCAAAACAAAGACATACGCTTCGAGAACTTCTCAAAAATGTGAGTCCTAACATCTGATGTCCTTAACAGGAACATTATCATTTCAGAGTCGGCAACTATACCCAGAATCAGAAAGTCACAGGTCTTCTGATTTCAAAGAAGTTATGTTATAAATGATGAAACCTTTTTGTTTAATCCACCATTTTCTTTATAGTTACAGGCTATAAATGACCAGGTGTGTTTCAGAATAGTTAATTCATTTGAATGTGAAGTCGATCATTTGTCTTTACTTCAGAACTTTTCATGATACAGACGGCTGAGCTGGACAGTCGATGAGCAATGTGCAAACCACAGGCTGGTCATTTTCAGACTTCAGCCATTTCTTCCTGGGAGGGACAATAATTCATTGGAACAAATGACACAGTCATGTGTCATTCATTTCATTTACATCACACTTGGGCTCAATCAACACGAGGAAAGTTTTGTCATTTCTATTACTTTGGTCCATTTTTAGACCGAGAGGAAGGTTGCACAGGGACAAGTCCGTTCAAATGTTTCAAGTTTAACCACAGTCTGTCCCCTTATAAAATTACACCAAAAGTGAAAACAACAAAAAAAAAAAAATCTTTTCCACCCACTACCTGGCATCCATTTACGAGAGAAAATAACAGGGCTAAGTGGAAAACAACAGTGTCTAACAGAGAAAATGACTCATCTCATGCTCTATTCCTCCATCACCGCTCTGCCTCTCTTCAATCTAGCTGTGCCGGTACATCCTGTACATAAAAACAGGAGCGAGGTCATGAAGAGTTCTGCGCACAACATGTCGACCCTTCATTCTTGGTATTGATGGATGATTAAAGAAATAAATTATATTCCGTAAAGAGGAATACTCAATGTTCCTGTAGGGCACAGCTATCTCCGCTTTTTATCCTCCTATTTACTGCATGTTTCACTTGCCTTTTTGCTTGACTTCTCCTGCTTTTCATTGAATTTAGGGACTTTTTTGAGGGAACATTAAGCATGAATTCACGTTTTGTAGGTCAGAAAATGGATGCTTTGGTTGAAGGTAAGAGTGTACAATATGACAAGAACGGATGTGTTGACAATCTGCCAAAGTTAGGAGATGAAAATCTAAGGATGAAGAGATCCCATGTGTTCAAGTGAATTTGGATCTTACTGGGCTGTTTTCCAGCTGCACAAGTCAACAAATATGTCTGGTCTTTGTTTTTTTTGCAATGAAGCGGAAATGTATAAATCCACCAGCTGGCTGAACAGGTCTTTTGCATTGGCATGTAAAAGACCTCTTTCATGATCAAAGGAAAGAAAAGATGACCAAGTGTGAACAACACCATCCCTCACATTTCACAGTACTGCTTTGCAAAAGACGACTGGAAATTTCAAACTTAGGACATTAACAGGACGTGCCACCGTACCGACACCCATTCCTAGCAGGAGGAGTAAAATTAATTTAACATTTCAGCACAGAGAGGAACAGATATTTGAATTTTCCATGGCTGGGAATAATCCAATCTTTCCTTTTTGTCCTTTCTTTAATAATTATGTAACACAACAGACGCCATAAACGGTCCAAAAAACCCATGTGGTAGATAAAAAAGGCTTTGAAAATAGTATTATAAATCATGGCAGATTTGAATTATGTTTTTAGTTTGTGAGTAGAACAGAGTCAACTAACCATGACCAAGACAGTGGACACATAACAGATTTTGAGGCTCAGAACTCCATTTGACCACAGACAATTAAATGCAGCAATAAATTAAAGTCATAATTTTAGAATTTTTACAAACATACACATGAACATGAAGGTAGATAAAGTCGGGAACATTTCTATTTAAAAAAAAAAATGTTGACTCCTACAATAAGCTCATGGAGTAAGCCGTAATTTGATATAAAAATACTTCTCGGCTGCAGTTGTTTCAAATGTGTTGGGTTGCATCACCATGGAAACAGTTTGGAGCACTTTTGGGTGTTGTCTTCTGGATTAGATCATGCAGTTTGCATGAAACTACCATGCATGATGAAAGATCCAGCTTTGGAAATGTACATTTTTTGACAGTGTTAGTGCAAATAGGAACATCAGGGCGTCAATTTTATCTTTGATAACTGTCCCATGTGGTCAGTCCATTGTGTAGAGACCCACTAAATATAAAGAACTGTGAAAGCTGTGGTAAACTGTGGGACCATGTACGAGTCTCCAGCATGGGGCATGTTTATCCCCATACACTCCTTTGATTAGAGATGTTCTTGCATATTGCAAACAGCAGGGTGTCACCATGTGTGGCTGTGTCTGTTTGAGTCCATGTATGTGTAAGAGGCTCCTGCAGGGAAGCTGCTGAACAACAAGACTCCAGTGTCAGCTGCTGGGATGATTTCCTCTCTGTCCTCATGATACAGGTGTCGAGAATCTTAATGTGCCATCTAGTTTATTATTATATTAGACCAACTACGTGACTGGCGCTCCATCCGATTCTAAACGTGCAAAGTGCACAAAACCACAGGGCACAGAGGTCATCGTTTTGCAATACATACTTGAATCTGATAAGTTCTTTAAACGTGTACAGCAAAAGATGTACAGATATATAGATATGTGTCACACAGAAAATGTACATTTGCTTTTTCAACCTTTTTTGAGCAACATTTTTCTGGTGTTTCTCTTTCCTCACCAACACACACAGCCACAGGTTTTCACCTGGGTGAATTCACTTTTTCCCAAGGGCTTTTTTTAAATTACAAACACCCATTTTAAAAAATGTACAAGCAGTCTGGCATGAGCAAGATCACAAAAACATGATTTCTACAGCAAATCTGTTTGTCAAGGAAGTGTCAC
This sequence comes from Synchiropus splendidus, assembly GCF_027744825.2. Classification (NCBI taxonomy): domain Eukaryota; kingdom Metazoa; phylum Chordata; class Actinopteri; order Syngnathiformes; family Callionymidae; genus Synchiropus; species Synchiropus splendidus. Next base: position 6,730,365 of record NC_071351.1, read on the forward strand.
GCTGCACGAAACCCTGAATAGGTGACAAGCATGCACCTAAAAGTTGAAGTCCAAGAAGCTGACTTCACGCACAACATTCAAGTGGTGAACATTGAGAACTGATCAATGATTTGATATGAAAACAAATACATGAATTACACAAAACAATAACTCATGATCAAGAACCAGCTTGAGGACTGAATATCACTCAACATTCATAAACTCTCAAGGGGTTCTCCAGCCCTGAAGCAGCATTGGGGGCTCACGCAGAGTAACGCAGAGTTTGGGCTCAAAGAAAAAAAGTATTTTTGCGGTGCCAAGTTTAAATTTCAATCCTGGAGCTCACAACAAAAGTAGCTGACTGATCTCCATTTCCCAGCTCTCCTCACCAAATCATCACACGCTCAAGTGCAGAATGCTAAACCACAACCATGTTACAACATATGGCCAGCAGAGAGAGTGAAAGAAAGAAGCGACGTGAAAGACCGTAAATCATTAGTGGAAGTCGGGATTTGTGGCTTGTCACTTTTCCTGTGGCTATGGTTTTTCTTTTCGGGTTGGCCCAACATAGCCAGAAAACAAAACCACTTCTGAGCTGCAGTGTATATGGACACGTATTTCCATAAACAACTGCAAGGCCACACTGACAATCACTTGAATTATTATTATTATATATGATTATGGTCTTAGTCTTCAACTTACGTCTCCGACCTTCCGTCTGTCATGTAGTCTGAACCCTGGATGGCAGGAAGAGATTCAGTACAGTGGCTATGATGCAAATGTACAGGCACCGTTGTCAACAGTAAGTGATACAATCGATTCTAAGGTCTGAATTTGTATCAGTTGAACTGATACAGTATCCGCAGATGCATCTGGTGGAATTGGTTGCCAGGTATTTTTTTCTACCACAATAGAAAAATCAAGACTTTATGAGGGAGTAAAGAAATGGATTTAGATCAAAGAATCGATGGTAGTTCCCAGATTCAACAAATGGCGATCGCCTCGCTGGACACATTTACCACTTATATTTCCCATGCAACAATATGTGCCTGCGAGCATACTCTAAATTTGAATCCAAATTCATCGAAAGCATCCAGTCACATGACTGTATAGTAGGCGCCAAAGCTTTCCACAACTACTCGAAGACATTTAAAAACATGTTTGGCTTTAAGATGTTATTCAGTCCAACATCATACGTCAATATTTGGGCGCCAAGTGCTGACACTATGAATGTATTTAGAATCTAAAAACCCACTTCAAAATAAAAGTGGGAGGCTCGACGGCAGGAGAAAACCTGAGAAAGTGAGACCGCAAAAAGCAATGATAGAAGGATTTAGCAGGACTGGACTGGATGAGCGCCAGGTAGTGAAACTGTAGATAGTGTGGAGAAACGGTGCGGTTACTGGGAAACAGCTGTGTCAGCTTTCAGCATACACACCGGACACCCGGTGCAAACACACAGCATGAACAAAATCAAACCACTATGCATTCTTTGTGATCACGTACACAAGTGCAGGACAGGGATTGACTGACCGAGGGAATCACAGACTCACGCAGCATCACTGCCACAGGACGATCCGGAGACGGAGTGGTGACAGAAGTGAGCTCATGAAAGGAGTCATGAAACACAGACTGATGGCTGAGATCTATTCAGCCATGCGTCTAAACCAGACTGAATACCAAGAATGTGACATGTAAACAAAACACGGCGAGGGAAATTCAGTGTTGTGGGAGGCAGGCTGTTAAATAAGCCCTAATTTTGGAAGACCAACTTGAAACAAATGGCTTCCAAGAACTCCCCGAGCCACGAGAGAAACAAAACTTACTGACAGAAACATACAGTGGTAGACAACAAAAACACAGGACGTCTTGTGTTCCAAAACATTGCGAACAGCTGATCACGAGAATTAGTGCATGAACTGTGAGAATTGCTGACACACACGGTCCATTTCTTTAAACCTCAACCACATCGCTTCCAACACAAATGGATGTTTAATAGTGGAAATGTTTTCATGCTCATATTCACAATGATCCCTTGAGGGATTGTGATTCACCCGAACTCATATCACAGATTTGTATTTATTTTGGGTCTCAAAATTGACTTGCTTAAAACGTGCAAAGTGATACGAGTCAAGTAAAAAGCAAAAAAATTCATAGTGGGAAGCGTCAGGATTACAACTGAGGCATACTCTGCTTTCAGGTTGTCACAAGAACTGATGCTTCGGTGCTCAATCGGTATAAACACGCAAACAAATTAAATGTTGCTGGCGTCTTGTGGCACCATGCGTACCAAATGTTCATGTTTATTCTTTACAACACCAACATGTTATGTTAAATGCCCACCAGAAACCAGACATCCTACATTACACAGGTTAAAAAAAGATCAAGGTTCATTGAGAGGTCAAACCCAACTCCAGTTTTCACAGAACGCCTGTGAACCACAAACCACTTTCGGTATACATTTACCAGGCCTGAAGAACAGAACTGCATGAGAACGTAAACTGCTTGTCATGAACCATTTTGGACATTGAAGCCTGACCCACGTTTCCTTGTTTGTCTTAACTTGATCCGTTAAACTTCCAGTGCGTGATCCTAAACCCCCTAAAAGTCTGATCTAGTGAGGGAAGCCCTGCACAAAAAAAAAAAAAAAAAAGAAAACGCACCCATGTTTTCACTACACTACAGTTCACATTGCATCATTTTAAATGACTCAGCTGGAGGCTGTGTGCCAGCATGCCTTGTGTATATTCTAGAGTCGAGACTTTCCTGTAACAGAAAGAGCCACTTCACTTTTTCATCAATCATTGCGCTATAAGATGAAATGCCAATGTTGACAAATAGGACAAAATATAGTTGGGAGGGGGAGATGAGAAGAGGGAGAGTGAGAATGCGGCATTGAGAGAATAACAAGATCGTATTTATGGCAGAGGGCGGTAGACTGAAGGGAGAGGGAAGGAAATGAGGCCATGTGGGAAGAAGCGAGGCACAGCACCTTTGAAAACTAAGTGTGAAGTTTGGAAGAAAAGAAAAGGAAGTAGCTGTCGACTGCTTGGGGTAATCATGTCATAATTCCAACGATGCTGATACTGTCATTTAAAACCTTTCACTGAAAAAGTAGTGTGGCCATTTACAAAAAAAAGTCAAGCTGATATGAAAGGTTTCACTCACATCTACTGTCACCGTTGTGCAAAGAATTAACATATTTTACAATAACTGTTGATGCAAATGTACACATTTTTATTCATTACATTAAAACATTAAAAACACAAATCTAGCGAAATGAATAACAAGAATATTGGTTGTATCTCAGGTTTCAAAAGTAATGATAGGCAGATATCAGCCAGCACCATGACATTCTTGACGAGTGACTACGACTGAAGAATATATGGTTATCGCATCTCTATCCAGATATGAACAGATCAAGATATCAAACCTATGATATCCCTTTACCCAGCCAGTTATGCAAAAGTCGTGTGCTCTCCCAATGTGGTAGAATCATCTAATATCTTTTGGGGAATCGACATGAGTTTGCTTTTGGTACTGCGACAACACAATCCACGTTTCGCCAAACTCAGTATTGAAGGGCAAAAACCACTAGAGCCATTTTTTGAGGAATAACAAGTAATCCTGGTTGTGGATCAGTATCATGACTGTCATATGGAAAAAAAAGAGATTCATCATTATCTTCTGCTGCTCAACAAGGTGGTTTCAAACAAACTATAATTTTAAAAACAGCACTTCGTTTCTCCAGCAGATAATGAAAAAAAAGGGAAAGTATTGTAGCTCCAAGCAAAACATGCTCCATCCTGTCGGATTCGGCCGCAGCACACTGTCAGACGATTCACAGTGGAGTTGTGACACGTGTCATCACAAGATGCAGAGTGAAACGCGACGTATTCCCTCTAACAATACATATGTAGCTGCAGTGTTTAGTTGCAAACAGTTCTGCCGAACTGTCCCCGAGAAAGAAAGGCGGAGCCATGTGCAGGAGGCCTGTTGAGCTTCAACCAATCCCCCTCGGTGGGCTTGTCGCTTCCTCTCACAACTACAGTGGGATCAGTGAAGAGAAAATGAGGAATGGTTGGGGGAAAAGGTCAGGAAGGAGCATTAGCTGCTTACTCAAACCCCCCTTTTGCTGGGCCTCAACAGACAGACAGAGAAAGAGCAAAAGAAGGGGATGAAAGCTGAATCTCATTTGCAAGGGTTTGTGCTGCTCAAACCCAGTTCTACATACCAACATTTTGTCTGACACAGCAGAGTAATAGTTTTACAACAAGTGGTTCAAATGCCGCAACATCATGTGTGATCGGGGGGTTAGCGGCACCATGTTTAAGCGGACAAATCCCTCTCAGTTTATCCGCCAAACACTCACACTGCATACCCTTAACAAGGCTATGGTGTGCTTTCTTGAAAACATAAGTGTTCCACTGGGTCGTATTACGGGCTTTTAGCAAGGGGGGCGTCTGGGCATCCTAGGGACTGAACGGCAAAACTGTAGCTTGGCCATCATAGTCACAATATTTAAATTGTGCGGTTGTCCACATCTCATATGATTTATTATATATGGTTGTTAAAAGGTGTGAAAGTTTACAAAACCATCAGATACTCAGCTCAAAAAAATATGCTTGTCCTACATTAATATATCAAAGACAAATAGCAAAACTGTAGAAACTGAGCTTGTAGTAAAATATTTTTTTTTAAATAAATGAGGGTCACCCAAGGAAAACAACTGTAAAACAACCAGTAGACCCCTGCATCTGAAAGTGTTTTTGTGGCAACAGCCCCTGAGTTCATCTCTGTTAAGTTATTTTTGTACAAGTAGTCGAAGATACGCAGCATGGCAGGCAGAAGAATACAACAGGATGACTCCGACTTATATTGCACAAGCATCAAAGCAATGCTGTCTCTCTCCTGCAACTGCAAAACAACATGTTCACACTGTATAAAACTACTCACAATTCATTGTCAGGTATAAAATAAGCTACTTAAGGCTGAGTTTGCTACTGACAGAATCACCCGAGATGCACCTTAATAACAGGTCTGCGCAGAGACCATTACCCGGCAAAGACCCATGCAGATTTGACTGTGCTAAGCATTTAAGCCGTTCACTTGCCACATTAAGCCCTTCTAAATGTAAAGAGGGCTTGTGCTTCCTCCCAACACAGCCTTGCCGGTAAAATGGATGCTTAGGACAGAACCATACACAAGGGGCAAAGCATGATCCCCGCCCTGAAGGGTTCATTAATGACCGATAACAGCCAATAATTCCTGATTTGATTTGTAAAGACTGTTTCAGAGGGGTCAGTGCGAGATGACCGTTGTGCTCGAAGAGTCATCCCCCCCAAGACTGAACAGATAATATGTTTAGCACCCACATAAAGTGCCTGATATATCTTATGGATTGATTCTAAATGCAGGACACACTGGAAGAAACAAGCAACTGAAGTTATGGATTAAAAACCAAGGCAATATCACTGCGCAATCTTAAAAAACAATCTACACACATTTGCAGATTTAAATTTGATTCGTAAGGTACTGCATTATTTGGCTCCAGAACAACAGTTCATTCGCCAAAGAAACTCTAAACAAGCCACTTGAGGCTCTGTCAGGTGATCGGTTCATTCCTCTGCACAACAGCACTTTCACTTCAACACCTACAAGACTGTTGGGATGTTTCATGCTGTGATGAAAAGAAAGGTTATGTCCTTCTTCTCCCGCTTTATATTGCATAGGTGTTACTGTATTGTGGCTGCCATTACAGTTTGCCATGTATATGTTGTTACTTTAGTGCCTATGAAGTGTAAAACAATGCTTCTTTCTGTCGATGAATTTTATTACCTTTTAGCATCACAGCCTGGGGACTCGATAAAACTAGCCTTTCACACAATCATTCCCCTTTACAGCAAATATACATTTGCTTTCGGGCTCTGGGAGGAAATCGGAGCACCAAGTGAAAAACCAGACAAGCACAGGGAAAACAGGGCAGACAGGGCAAAAGGCTGCTGCAAAACCAGGAGTGGAAGTGACGGTCACGCGGCAGCAGGAACCACTATTTAACAATACAGCCATAAACAAGGAGGTGAACAAGTCAGTAACCTCGGAGGTTTTAAATACGTGTCAATCTCATTAGTCACAACAACTGGCCCTCCACTATATTTATGTTGTGGCTGCACAATTACAGCCCATGCTGAATCTATTAGCCTTGTGGGTTTTTTCAGCACATTTACAAAGAAGGAGGGCGGTACGGAGGAAAGCAACGGAAAGAATCAAAAGGACTTTACTAGTCACTCGTGAAATCACGAATTAGGCTAATATCTGTTTTAGTATCGACTGTCCATCACCTGGATTTCATGGCATGGAAAACACATTGTGTTGCCGACTTGCTCAAGATCCCACCATCACATTTTATGCTTTCATTCACACACGAATGCAGGGGTCTGGAACCGATGGATCGCGAGTCAGATGTGGCTCTTTGAATGTCGAAATACCGTCATATCTAAGCGCAGTTACCCTGAACTCATGAACTTCATGCTTAACTCAACAAGTGACAATAACACAAAGACTTTTGGACGTTTGGAGGGGGCATACGATCTGACACTGGTATTTTTGTCAATGCTCCACACAGCACACAGAAATCATGATATCAGCCAAAGCATATCCAAACGTACCAAAACTTTCATGTCCATCTATTGATTCATCTTCCCTCCGGAGGTCAGCAGTGAAACTGCGCAGCTCCATCTGCTAATGAAATATCTTCCATTATTCACGATCCTTTGATCGGGGAATTTCTCAAGTGCAATGGTGGGGTTCAAATCCTCAACATGGCAGTGAGAACGTTTGGGACAAGATGAAACACGCTCCGGTGATATAACAGAGTTTCATGTTTGAACCACAGTACAAGTGTCCCTGTAAATAGACACATAGTCTACATGCATGAGACAACACAATGAAAACAGCAACAACAGGTGTGATTTAATGCATTACATGAGAAAAGTCCTGCCATGTTTCCAGAACTTCCAGAACAATGACCCCAAAACTAACATTTGCTTTGCAAAGTGTAATTACTAATGAATTACAAATAATACATTTTAATAATAATATTTCTGTATACTTTCACATTACTTATTCCTTATAGTTTGAGTTGGAGACCAACACAAACTTCTGTATATACCAGTGGGGGACAATTCCAATTTCTATGAAGCCACATCATATATAGTGACTGTTGGGGCCATAAAGCCATAAAGAGTCTTAAATAAGACATTTTTCTAAACACAAATTGACAAACCTACAAGGGAAATTGTGCTTGTAAACACCGACATACATAACCATATGTCTCTGAACAATAGGTATTAACTTACGTTCAGCAGCGTATAGTTTCCCCACAAGGCCTGAGCTCATTGGTTATCATTTTACAACCCACCTGCAACTCACTCAGTAATTCAACAGGTTGGGATCTTCACAGGGGAACAATATTCCTTCATTCCTTGTAAAAGCCTATTTAGAAGTGCATTCTCATGACTGTACTAATAACACATGATAGATGAGTGTCACCAAAACATTTGATCAAACCCAAACATACAGTGATGCTCTTCTTTTTGTCAACCGTCTCCATTTGTTTAAAACAACGTGCTGCTGAAAAAGCACCAACTACGTTCAACTGGAACATCTATCAAAGTGGCCACAGTCCAACTCAGTTTGAACACGTGAATCGTGTTCAGAATCTTCTCTTCACCTTGTCAGACTCACGACCTTCAAGACGCCAGCTGACATTTGAAGTGAAACCTTATTTGCGCCTTTTAAGCAGCCAAGTCTCAAGGAGGCAGTCGAACAACCGACTGCTCTTCTTCCGTGGTCACTTTATGGGATGAGCCCCTCACAAACGGAGCAGGGAAACAATCAGGTATTGACTCTGGCAAGTGTATCCATTTGAAGCCTCATCTAATAAATGAATATTTCAGCGCGAGGGAAGCTCAACATTATGATGCTGATGACACCCTCCATCTCACAAAGCTCGCTGTTAGATTTTAAAAAACAATTTCTGTATCATGGACGTGTGTTACAAATCACATTGTAAACAAAGCTCATTCTCAAAAGGAACTAAACTACTGCTATGAATGCTGAAAAAAAAAAAAACTACACACACACACACTTCACATAAATGGAGAATTTGAGCAGTGATTCATACTACTGCAGGATGTGGCGCTCGCTCGCTGAGTGGGTGAGCACAAACCCTTGGAAGCAACGTGCTGTGAAGAAAATAAACACAAAACCTTCAACTCCAACCAAAAGCAGTAAAACAATGTGTCCTTTCAAGAATAAAGCACACGCTTTCAATCTTGTGGTTTTCCATTGAACCGAGGCAACCTTCAGCAACAGCGTCCAAACATAAAAACAAGAAACGTCACTTTGATCTATCAAAGCTACATGAACACCTCTCAATGTTTAATATTTCCTCAACTTCTACTGATCAAACTATTCAGTTGTTTTATAAGGCTAGTCATCAGGCTGTGAGCCTGGATTTGAGACAGGGGTCATGTGAGCCCAGTGTGTCACCATGTTTACGACCACAGCGTGAAGAAGCAGAGGCCCACTTACGCTTTCCAATGTTTCACAACAGCCCTCCAACCCGCGTGCTTGTGTGGGAACGGTTATTTGGAATTGAAATTTGGATTAAATACTCAGGGAAACGTCCTTCTTCTTTTTTCCTGGTGCAGTGCAGTAATAATGGGGTCTCACCATTCCTAAATACCCCTTTAACTCGGAAGCAATATTTTTATTGCGGCAATAGAAAGGATCAGAGCAACAGCTAACAGCATTTAAAGAGCCGAAAACAGGCGCCTGGAGATACACAGGAGGAATACCATTTAGGCAGAGAACATACTGAGGTGAGAACACACTGGGCACATTTCCAGGGAACAGAAGACACACCTATCTGTACTCTTCAAATTCTGGGAAATGACATTCCAGATCCCCACTTTTAATAGTCACCTTTTTACCCTGTATATGCCCTCCTGAATGAGAAGAAGACACCTGCACTTGGTTCTGAACTCCAGCGCATTCAGCTCAGTTGTGAACAGAACTGCTTTGATGTATAGCCAGAAACAACAGCCGTCCTCCAAGACCATACTGTATATCAAAACATACCGACAGCTCGAGATATTTCAAAGGAACATTCCGAATGGTATGAAGACTTCATACAAGTTTGTGGGTCTTTGTTCTGGTAAGTGTTTACATGACCTAAACATCCCTCAACTGAGGACTGATAACGCACTTGGTAGCATCATCATGGACCAATACATAAATAAATACAAATAAATAAGCTTTCAAAAAGGGGTTTTACAGGTTTGTTCTTTCCACTGATCAGCCAATGAGAAGTGTGTTTATATGCATAACGCAATTATCATACAAGCCGGACCAGTTTGTAAACTCCACAACACAGCAAGTGAGGAAGCGATCTTGCTGCGCATTATTGGGGACAGCTGTGATTTTGACACTTTGTTTACGTCCGAGATTGATGCATTGCTGCAAGACAGACCTGAAAACTTATGGAGAACTGAGCAATAGATAAATACCAGATAAATGGTTCAGTCCAACCGCACAGCACTGTAACATATTCCTTCAACCATTCGAAAACAATTCTTGAAATTCTCATTTTGCAGAAGTAAGAAGAGGCAACGCTGCTGATCATGGCCAGTATTTCGGTCATAGGTTTTCTGCGAAATGTATTAATAACACGTGTGATCATTAAAAGCAATTCTTACAAAAAATAATCATCAAGAAAATAAGTCAAGATCATTCAAGGGAGGTCCAGAACTGCAACAGACTCTGTGAACCTGTATCCATCTTGTGGAGTTGTGTTGACACACCTGACATTCCAGGGCAGAATCAAAACTAAAATAGCCAAACCTCATTGATGTGGCGCTTGCTCATCATGTAGAACAGGAGTCCAACTATTTTGAACACATGTAAAAGCTGGAAATCTCAGACACAAAACCAAAAGGCCAAATTACTATAAAGCACTGGGGGAAACGGATATTGACAGCTTCACAAGATGAACAAAAGTATATCTTATGTATACCTTAATGTACACCTCAGCAAATATAACATTGTCTTTTTTCACATCACATTAGGAAGCTGACCATCTGGATTTCCAGTTGTTATTGCAGTTTGAGAGCACTCCGAGTTGCAGTGGTCTTGCTACTGGCATAGAGAAGCACATGTGGAATGTGGAGGGAAGCAGCCGCCTACAACAACAACAGCACACGGAGAACACCACAATGTGGACACAACTTCGGCTGATAGTTGCGATCAAATGCATTTCCCTCGAAACAACGTGTCGCATCAGCAGGGGAAAAAAAAAAGGCACCAGCATGGAAACAAAGAGCATGTCGTCCTCTCGCATGTGCGGCACATATGGCACAGCAGTCAAACACAAGCTTACCTGATGTGGCATATCAACATTCACTTTGTGATGGAGCGGAGGTGGAGGGCTCCAAATGTTGGACCCGGCGATGCCAAAAATCCCAGAGTCCGAGGCGTTGAAGCTGGCTGTTCCCACAATTTCCACAGTGAAAAACTTTGTCTCGTATTCAGCAGAACTGTCAGAGGAGAAGAGAGGAGGAGAGAATTAGGCTGGGCAACCTAACGGTCAGTCGGGGGGCTGGGAGTTGTGAGCGGGATGACGTCCCGTTATCTGCAGCACATCACCATGAAAACAACCATCGCTTCACGCTGCGTTTGGTGGTCTTAAGACAACCAAGTGCAGGGCCATTACTTTGTCATGTGACGCGGTAAACAGAAGAAGCACGCAAAACAATTCGGTGTAACACTACAGTCGTTTCATACCCATCACGTTGGCAGATTCCGAGCACTGCACGTCGGATTTAAGTTCAAACGAAATGCTGAGATTCCTCACATACCCCGCCATGTAACGTGCGCCGAATTTATGTGCGACCTTCATTGATCGCTCAGAGTCCCCAAATGCGACGGGAGAGGGTTCTATAAGCGCCTCGTTTGGCAGAAACCGAAAAGGCCACTTCTTTACGAATGGAGTTTCGCACAAGCCACTGACGCCGCTCAGACGCTGACAGCCGAATGAGCCTGCATTACGGCGGTGAAATGGCCTCCCGACGATGTCACTCCGCCGCGGCTGACTGGCTGCATTGTTCGTGCCGGCGGTGTGTCAAAATCTCGCAGCCCGCCGGAGAAGCGCTATCAATGGCTACAACGCGTGTGCCACTCGGCCCGAGAGCCGCGCTCAGCGACACCCCAAACCCAGCCCGAGCAAAAGTGCAAGTCTTCCAAAAGTGATGAGAAGGCTTTAGGCACGCGACACGGTCCGCCAGCGGCGCCAAAGTGTGAGCTAAAACTTACAATTGTCCATAACACTGACGGCGTGCTCGCATACCCCGTTAGTCCAGTTGTTTAGATCCGCGGTAGCACTGTTGGTGGACTGCACACTCGCCCCGCCCCCGCCGTTTCAGCCATACCTATACATACATATATAATCCTGCGGGGAACCAATCACAGTGCGTCACTCTGGAAAACGGCCCGCTGCTATTGGCCGCGACGCTTGTCTGTTACTCAGCTGTCTATATACCATATAGGGGTGTGTCATGACGTAGACGCCGTTTCATAGTGGACGATTCAGCAGATAATATTTATTTTATCAAAATAGAAATTATGTATTTTTATTTGTCAGTGTCTCTTTTTGCAATGAAATCAAACAGTGTTCATTCTTATAAACTGGTTCCTCCAGATATTTGTTTATTTTAGAGCAAATTAATTTTAGATATGAACTGTAACTGCATTTTTCTAGGCATACATTATTAATCTGCCACCCATACATAATATATGAAAGTCCTAGCATCCCCTCTCTGTACTCTCCACCCTGGAAACAGTTGGTAACTGATAGTACGCACATGCCTGGAAAATACTAGGTTCATTTCCCGGAAACTACTTATTGTGATGGTTTTTTTAATGTATATAAAGACTGAAACCAGGCGCTGTTTTCATCCGCCGAGAAAATAAGCTGTCGATTTAGAGATTGCTTTAATTTCAACCTTGCATGAACATGTGGTTTCACACGCTTCTCTGGTTGCATGTATTTAAATCACCAATAGTTCATTTAGTTCCTTTAGATTTAACTGAGTCCTTGACAAATGCTCAATAAATTTAAAGGAAAAAGCACAGTGCGGTGTTCTATACAACCTCAGACCACAGTCAGAGGTGCACATGAGGCAAGCAACATCAGTTCACTGTTACAACTTTATTGAAACATCAACAAAATCCACATTATATTAGCGTCAAGGCTATGACTATGTAATGATGCTATTGAATGCCATTGTGCCAAGAAGACTCTCGGTGACATGGATCAACTCCAGCTCCAAGTACACCTCGGATTTAAAGAACGTACACGGTTTTGGTGTTTTAAATTGGAGGTGAATGCATCATGAAGTGGCGACGGTGCGTTTCTTGAATGACTGGACACACATCACGATGTGTGTGCTCGCGTGATAAGTCTGTGTCGTCTGCCTGTGAGTGCATGTGCAGGAATCTAGGCCATCCCTCGTGGCTTTGTGTCTGAGAGGCGGATCAGTCTATATGAGGCGGCCAGGCATATGGGCGTGTTTAGGTGGGAGCATGCGCACACAGCTCGGCTAAACCCTCCACTGGGCAGCTCTGTAACAGAGGGAGCTCTGGCTGCGCTTGTATGGGGGAGTAAACAAAAAAGCAAAAGTACACAATCCCGCTAATTGGTGCGCACACTTACACAAACACTCTCGCTTACGGCCCCAAACTCTTTTATCCCGCTGCCTACTTCCCAACCGCCTCACATACACTGCTCTCTCCCACTCAAGGCTGAGTCTAGGAAACAGCTGGAAAAGCAAACAGTCGCAGGCCGGCCTGAGTGCGGCTCGCTGGCTCTCACACATGACTGGCCCTTTACTTGGATGAATGCAGTCCTCACACCGCTTTCTCTGCAGCCATCGGAAAGGACAAGGAGCCGTGGAGTCGCACGGACCGAGAGGAATGCTGCAGCAGTTGACAAACACATTCCCAGATCAAGTCGCAGTGTGTGGGTGAGAGGATTGGTAGCGGTGACACCAGTGTGTTGGCCGCAAACTGTCCTCCGGGATGATTTACCAGACATTGCTTCCCAACAATCTTTACATTGAGCTCAGAGCATATACATGAGCAGATGTCAATCATATTAATAAGAAGCCATTCTTGTATAAGCAAGGCGAAAAATCATATTCAAAAAGACATCAAGTTTTAACCTATTATTTTTGTTTATCTTTTTTCTAATTATTAATATTATTTTTTTTAACAATTCAATATTCTGCTTTCTATTGTTTTTACCTAAAAAAAAAAATTCTAAACTAAAACAAAATACATGAATCAATCTTCAGTTCTATGTCTACTAATAAATGATATTGTTTGTTGTCCACATCCCACTTGTGTTCACAAATGTTATAGTTGTGTTCACCTGCCAGATTCTTAATCTTCCCATATAAAAAGCCATAACAAAGAGTGAAGCTGATGCAGTTCAAGACAGAACATTCAAGACTTGCCTGTACTAAAACGCGTGCATTTATTGCACACACCAAAAAAACATTTAAATCTTTTGAAGCTACAAACCAGAGTGAAACCCAGGAGAAGCGTTTGCTGCTTTGACAGCAGCGCTGTGTGATTCAAGTACTCCAGTGATGAGCACAGTCTTTGCTTCATAAGTGCATGAAACACTTCAGTTTTTATATCTTTAAAGCTTAAATTTTCCATCCATCAACGCAGTTTCCTTCATCATTAATGTTTGGTTATGACATCACACTGGATATAGTGATGCACCTGGAATTAGAGGAGTGAAAAAGGTTCCTTGCAAAAAACAAAAATAAACAAAGTTTGTACAAAACATATCAGTGAGAAGGAAAGAGGAGAAAGTTTTAAAGCCATGTGTGTTGAAATGACTTGCATGTCACTCTTATAGTGACACAAACTGCTGCTGGATAAATGTCACTGCCACAATGCCACAAGACAAAAGGCTTTTATCTGAAGTTTTTCTGAGACGATTGGAGATGTTCTAGTACTGAAGGAAGGATCACAGCTCTGAGCAAATGGCTAGGTAAGAGGAGGCTTCACAAGTCTGGAAACCAAACATACAACCAGACCGTGCCTTGAACTTAGCTCCTTGAAATGGCTGAGATTCACACAGCAACCCTGAAGAAGCTGTAAACACAAGGCTTTATGTTGAGGCTGACCTTCACGGGCCACTTGTCGTGGTATTGATCCAACATAATCAGTTGGTGTGGGATGCAGACACTCCCTTTTTTCCTTTTTTACCCCAAATATTGATGCGACTGAAGAAGGACAAAGAGGAACTAGTGAATCTCATTGAAGCAACCAACATTGTTTCAAAGAAAATAACTTCAGGCTGGAAGTCATTTTTCAACAAACAGCAGAAAGTTTCTTGACAAAGAAGGAGACGGAGGTGGAAAATGGAGGGAGGGGCTGCAGACGGATGAGACAATGGATTGCTGCGTCATGGTTTGACAACCCTGATCAATGTCTGCTTGTTGCGCAACACCCAACCCTCCTCTTCGTCTCCTTTTCGTTCCCTTTTTAACGTCCCTCAGGCGTCTGTTTACCACACACACAGCAAAAATGAAGAGCTGAGTATTGGTGTCCTTTCACCAGTTTTAGCGAATAAAGTTAAGGAAACAACCTCCTGCGCGTGATGTTGTTTCTCCCCCCAGACCAACCCCCAACTTCTGCCTCCCGTCCTCTTGACCTCTGACTCGGAGGGATTCATCACAAGTGGCGAGGACAGAGCTCCCATTGCAGCAGCAAATGGATCCATGAAGTGTTTGCAAACACTGAGGCAGAAATACAACCACCTCCACCTCGGTCGACACGCCACCGAAAGCATCCTCACATGACACTTGGGTCTGGATCTCAACGGCCTCCCTGACCATGTTTAAAGCATGAAGACCCTCTGTCATTCATCTCTTCTTCCACACGCTTCTGGATTCTCTTTTCACTTGAAACTTTTCTGATTCAATTTCAGCCGGTGATGAAATCATACGCCCACTCACTGGTGATTTCACACCACGAGGGCTCTGTTTTTACATTGGACACCACATGTTCTGCTGCAGCTGGAAAGTGGGCGCAGCTTTCAAAGGAGAGAACAGCAGACTTCACTTTTGGATCCGCACCAGAGGTGGTTTTGTTTATGGTGCTCAGGTTTGTGGGCACCGTCGGACCGAAAATGAAGAAGTGAAGTTGCTTCGCTCTCAGTTGAGTTTCTACTCTGTCCCGCTCACTCTTTCATCCAAATGATACGGCTTCATCTTCGTCCGATCGGTCTGTTAGTAAAACAACTTCCAAAGTTCCAAATGGTTTCCAATGGAATTTTCAGGAAATGTCGAGGAGCAGACATGTTCTGGATCCAGGAAGTCTGGAGATCACTCACTGCAGATCAGTCTAGCTTTTTTTCAGGTGTAGAAAATGTTTATCTACCGTAAGTATTTGTTCATCCTTCAAAGAAACTCATGACTGTAACTTTTTTTACTCACTAGTACAAGCACAAATACTCACAATATAATGCTACACATTCTTCATCTTGAACCAAATATGGAAGCATTTCATAAAAACAATGGAAGAAATGCAATTGGAACGTGGCTCAAAACTGACAAAGCAATGGATGGAACAATTTATTTGTTTATATATAGTATATAATATTTTTGTTGTACATCTTTCTGATAAGTATTTATTTCATATTTATTTATTTCTGGACATATAGTTTTTGTTTTTGGAAACCAGAGGCCTCAGACCGAAATTTCATGCCATGATATAGTGATATGTTTTATAAATATAAAAAAAATAAAGGAAATCTAAGTCTCTAAGTCTAAGTCTAAGTCTATCTATAGTTCACGTAGACCGGTGTATTTGGAACAGAAAACAATGATAGTAACTGACGAATTCTGTTGATACTAATCTTTAACTTTTTATTTTGACTTTGGATTTAAGTTTGTTGTACTTGTGGATTTTTCATATTTCCCTTGAATAAACTGAGCTCAACTGTAGGGCATTAGAGCAAAGGAGGAGTGAGTCTGGTCCACTCAGGGCTTTCAAACTGAACTTACTTGGGGTCAATATACCTGTCTGACACAAAACCCCAGGGCAGGTGGACAATTCAATTCAGTGTACTAGTTGATGCCGAATGCAGAACATCATTGAAAAATAAAATTCATTCACAGTTAACTCTTGTTCAAGCTCTTGAAAGCTATTTCCATTCAACCTGCATGAGTGGATCCTTCAAGAGGAACCAAACAATACCGCCGAAAACCCATCATTTCCCGACAACCGCACCACAGAAGCATAGCTATTTCTATGCAGCCACGATTACGCAATCGAACCATTTGGGACGCACAGTACATTTTCCATGAACAGACTGTGTGGACCAGAGTTCCAGGGCAGATTCTCAAAATGCCGCCGGAGTAGCGTCTCCTTAGGTCCCCACCGGAGGCTTGAAATTCAGGGCATGAGGGTTCAGTCATGAGCGGACACGTGACCCAGGTCACAACATCACCGAGCGCTGGCTCTAAGCTCCGAGGCTGAGACCAGCACATGACCAGGGAGTCATACATGTGGAAAAGAACAGAGGGTTTTAGACTCGCTGTCATGAGTGCTTTGGAGTTTTTTTTAGTTTTTTTTTGCCGGGTTGCCATAGAAAAATCAATATTATTATGATCATAACAGACAGCATCACTTGTTGTTTATCTGCTAATCCACAGGAGCCAAGGCATCGACTCTTCTTCCTTCTTCCTTCCTCGTACCTTCCTTTGTTGACAGCCTTTCTGTCACCTTTGATCAGACCAGAGTGTGGCGCCACTGTTGAAGGTGATCAATGACTTGTCCTGTAGAGGAGAAGATGCAGCCAGAGATTGATAATCACTGATCAGTAACTATTGATAAGTACATCATAACAAATGAGTAATAATGGTAAGAAGAGGATGATGAAGAAGAAGAAGAAGAAAGAAGAAGCAACTCACCCACTCTGCATCTTTGTGTGTTTCGGAATGAATTCGGAATCTCCTCCTGTACATTGCAAACGTGACCTCGATGTTCTTTTTTTTTTTTGACAATTTTAGAGTTATGTCACATCTTTTTAATTTTGGGCAACAACTGCTGCCATCATTCAGAAGGAGACGCTTTCAAATGTCACCAGTGCACTGTAAAAACACTGTGAGGAACACACTGCTCCGTTTGGACGGCCCCACTTATTTTGAAAATGTGAAATGCGTCATGAATGCTGGAACGACCGGGGGATATTCAAGCAATAACTTTTCTCAAATTCCCAGCAAAGACGGATGGTTGCCAGGCAGAGACCAAACATCATCACGGTACCTGCTTCCGTCGACATGATGAAAAATACAGGAGTTTATCACACGTTTCCCTCGGCCATTTAGACATTATTTAGCAAATAAAAGTGGAAAATTGAAGCTGGCAGCCGCGAAGACGACGCTGTCCAGCCAGAGTTATTCATAGATAATTACACACTTGTTTTGCCAACCCGTCCTGACTCAAGTCTGCAACAAAGCAAACACACACACGCATTCATTCAAAAGAGGGGCTGAGTTACTCACCGTTGCTGTGTGGTTTTGGCTATTGTCAGAAATTGCACATCTCTATCTATCTATCTATATATTAGTGTTGGGACTTTCACAAGTTAATCGTATTTAATGCGTTAAAATATTAGCATTTTAAGTTAATTTAATTTAATGTAGTTCGCTCTCCAAACAACAGGGAACCTTTGTAAGTGCAGGAGTTCCTGCTCCACTGATCCCACTGATGCACAAGACACGTGGCAGCTAGGATGAGAACAACAACAACAAACATGGAGGAATCCCTGAACAAAAGCAAACAAAAGCATCTGTTTGCTTTTGTTCAGGGAGGTTTTTCGCTACACAATGAGCAGGGTTTCCACTACTCTGAATGGACTTGAAATTCTTATAAAATTGAAATTCTTATACAAATACTTTCAAGACATTAAAAGAGCTTTAGTTTAAATAAGGTGATATAAAAACTTGAATATATCCACCATCGTGATTTATTGTGCTATTGTCAAACTGATGCAAAATAATATTTTGTTGTTTAAATGTATATGGGTCCATCATTTGATTCAGTAACATACCAAATTCAAATTGAAAAATGTGGCTTCTTGTGGCAAATATTTTTAAAAACATT
This sequence comes from Synchiropus splendidus, assembly GCF_027744825.2. NCBI lineage: Eukaryota > Metazoa > Chordata > Actinopteri > Syngnathiformes > Callionymidae > Synchiropus > Synchiropus splendidus. The sequence continues at coordinate 6,748,590 of NC_071351.1, forward strand.
CTTTTAGCTAAGTTGCATCCAAGTAGCAAATACCAAAGAGAGAAAAGGCGCAGTGGCAACTGTTGTAGTGAGCATGGAACGTTGATCTGTTTGTGTCACCCAAACTACTAACAGTGGTTTCTGATGGGGCTTCATGAAACAGCTTCAGAGCCCGCTAGATGGCGCTCTTCTGGATTTGAACACCCATTTCAATATAACCTCACATCCTTTTAAAAGCAAGAGCGCCACCTAGTGAGTCCTGAAAGTGAGGCCAGTGTTTCATGAAGCCTCATCACTCCCTTCCTCATATGGGATAAGCGGAGCACAGCTTGGATAGTAACAGTCAAGCCCCTGCTGTGCACGCATCAGCACATCTTTCTCAGTGTCGGCTCATCGCCAGGAGCCACATTTCCCTGCTGCAGACTCCACTCTTGCGCAACTGATTCATGATTAAACAATGAGTTTTTAAAGAAGACAATCGAAAAGAGGACGGTATGTCATGGTTCAGGCAAGACATGGACATGATGGCGGGAGGATAGGAGAATCCAAAATAACGTTGGCAACACAGTCTGAGCAGAGTCCATGAGCCTCGCGACAAGCACCCAAACTGGTCTATCATGCCTCTCTGAGCTCATTCAGGTCACCACATCCATTTCCCCTCAGTGGTCTGTACTTTTGTGGCTTCCTTTACCTAATCCCACACTTGCACTCTCCCCGTGACTCACTCCACACACACTCCTATGTGTTTACCGACTCATGTCAGGTACACACATGGTTCACGACGTGCCGCCTGGAAGTGGCAGGCCACTAAAGTCTGTGTTTACCTTCATAAATGACAGTTGCAGAGCCATGGGACATGAATACGCAGAGTGAAATGATCACAAATACCATTCTGTGGAATTATAAGGCTACATTAACATAAAGCTCGGTTCATCTTCAGCTTTATTCATCTACACGTCCATTCCTTGTAGCGAGTCATCCCTTCCAGAACCATGTGCTTTGACTGAAAAGAAGTCCTTTGATACCAAGAACCTGCTCTTCTTCACGTGGACAGTCACCCCCACGAAACAAAGTCTGGAAAGTCAATGTTTTCCGGTGTGGCACTTCTGTCAGTATTGATGTGATCAACACTGGAGATCCACTTTAAACCCTGTGATCAATACATCATTGTTCAGTTTGGTGAGACTGTTCTCCAGTCGTGAGGCTAACTGCATCTGACATGTCACTGCGGTCTCCCACCGCCTCCCCTTCACAGAGCTGCAGCCTGACTTCACCCAGACTGTGTGGAATCAACACTTGGAAGAGCCCCGCCCTCCCTCACACAGGTGATTTGTCTTGGTCACATTTTGACACTTTCCTCGACAGACAGGATGGTGTTGACATCTTGGCTCCTCCTTCTAACCGCAGAGGTCCCTTTTCATGTTGGAAATGCAGGCACTGTGACCCTCCTTCCTTCCTTCCCTGGTGTAGACCCAACCATGAAGCAGACCGTCGCTGCAATACACACACTCACTCACAGCCATCACCCTTTCCCCGGCCTCTAACCATCCGAAACACATGGCTAACCTGGACCAGGACTGTGAACCAAACCGAAAGCCAGTTATGATGTTTTAACCCTCAAATTTAGGCTTAACTTTATTCGGACCGACCGACTACGCCAAATGTATTTTTCCCAGAATTTGGTCCTGACAAGAATAGATAAACCAGTCACACACACGCGCTGCATCTTCATTCCTGTGGACCAGCAAACGCTGTAAATCAGTCTGAAGTCGTGTTTTAGCTCAGTGTCCCACCAGGTGAGGCGCCTCTGATCCGACCCACAGACTGTGGACTGTGTGGAGCAGAACTCCCACAAACAGACCTGTACTGTCAGCAAAGACCTACGAGTGTGTGTGTGTGTGTGTGTGTGTGTGTGTGTGTGTGTGTGTGTGTGTGTGTGTGTGTGTGTGTGTGAATGAACATGAACACATTTGGAAATCATTGAATTTAAGGAAACATCGGCGATAGACAGAAGCCTGATAGGAGGATGAGGAACCTCTATTTTCCAGGTGTGTCCATCTAGGTGGAGTCAGTGGGGCAAGCCAGAGTGGACCGAGTCAAGCCGTTGCAGATGAAGATTTCAGTCTGGCTGCTCCGTTTAATGGTGACCCTTGGTGAGTTAGAATTCACATTCACCTTCAGAACAACTCACGGCTGTCACGTCTTATTTCATCCATGGGAGGGGAGAGAAGTGTGCTATTGTTGCGTCCTGCACCTCTTGCTCACTCTAATTGTTTACAGCAACAGAGAATTGTCAGGCTTCATTAACTCTGAACAGACAAGGAAGAGCCTGCAGACGGAGCCGCTTCAGTCGCTGCTTACACACCCATCTAGAGGCTGCTGGATAAGCTATGCTTACTTCATATTTTTAAGAGTGAGAGAAATGTTATTGACTTCTGAGTTTACGGAATGAAACTGTGTGTGTGTGTGTGTGTATATATATATATATATATATATATATATATATATATATATATATATATACACATACAGTGGTGCCTCGGTTTTCGAATGACCCGGAATACGAACAAATCGGAGTTTGAACAAAAATTTCGAGATTTTTTTGCTTCTGATTTCAAACAAAAATCCAGAACTCGAACTCCCCCGAATAAAGCCGGAAAAACCAGTGCAGCCTCTGTATGCAGACGTGTCCCGTTAGCTACATGTACTGACTGTTTTGTTCTTCATATTGAGGTGTAAAACCTTTCCTGTCTCCACACTGGACCCTGGTAGAGTGTCACAGGGGAGGTGCAGGGTTTGATGTCCTGTTGTGGGCTGGAGCTGGGACAGGGATGAGGCGAGTCTGGGACAGAGCGTGACTTGGTTTATGACTTTGTCACAGCCAAACTGCACAGAAGCGCACATTCAGAGCTGGACACGCACCGGGCACCTCTTCACTTCTGGAGAGACGTCACTCACTCGGCAACCCCTCCCACATGCAGCGGCCGCACACATAGAGGAACAGCGCACCTGCAGCAGACACTCTACATTCACTCCTACAAAAGACTATTTTAAGGCTTGGAACGCATTAGTTCTTTTTCCATTCATTGTAATGGGAAAAATCGATTCAGATTTCGAACAAATCGCTTCTCGAACGGTGACTGGAACGGATTGTGATCAAGAACCGACGTACCACTGTATATATATATATATATATATATATATATATATATATATATATATATATATATATATATAGCTTATAACTGCTTAGGAATGAAGATAAAAGGCGTTGAAATAAAAACATCCATGAAGGTGAGGAAGCAATCAGGTCGTAAAATAGACCCATTTGTGTTGAGATTATCTGGAAAATAGGATTAAGTTAAAGGTGCATTGCGATTATGGAGCTTTGCCTGCAGGTATTTTCACCCTCAGCTCCGCCTCTTCACTTGACTTTGGTCGCGTCATGTCGTCCGTCCGTCCGGAACAAGCGCCAGAACCAACAGTCTGTGCATCGTCCTTCGCGTTGTTAAACGCAGCCCGACCCCCTTATGATTTATGGCCAGAGATATTCCTGCGTGGATGTGTTGGCCGGACGGCTGTGGAGGTCAAGTGGGACGGCTGTGCTCAGGTGCCGGGGACTGTGATCGCCTTTAAACTGTCGGTATAGATTAAGCTGCATGACATCAGGTGACGTCTCCTCAGAGAACCTCCGCGTCATCTGTGGACGGATGCAGCCGCATGCGACACGACGCCCGCGCCATACAGAGCAGAGTTAAACACCGAGAGTTGACGCTTCCATCTGCTAAAAACCCAACTAGAAACGCCAACGTTTATTATTAACAGTCGATCCTTAAATAGGGAGCACAGCTGCCCCCACGCGGCCATCCGAGAATTACATCCAGGATCTCAATATTGGCAATACACACGTCATTCGGTCCGATTTAACCCTCCTCTACGTTACAGTCACAGACAGCAGGACGAGATCTGAGGATGATCCAAGCGTGTGGACGCCTCGGATCAAGGCGTCTGCTGAATGATCGATGTGAGTACGAGAAACAGAATCGGCTGTGTGAAACAAACGCACTTAGAATTGAGTAAAACTGCTGTGTTTTTTTCCCCAACACTGGCAGTAGTTTTCTATGTGAAACGCAACACCATATATATATAAGGTTAGATTTAGTCCGTCACGCCGCCAGCTGGTCCCGTGGTGTAATGGTTAGCACTCTGGACTTTGAATCCAGTGATCCGAGTTCAAATCTCGGCGGGACCTGCAACTAAAACTTTTTTTTTTTTAAGTTAATTTTATGACATTGATCATATGCAAACGTTATGTCTTAGGTTTTTAAACGGAAGGCAAGACAGTTGGGACGCAGTCCGTTCCTCACGGACACCTACCAGCTGAAAACAGCTGCTCTTTCCTGCCACCGTCCGGACATTTTTATATGACAGCGAAGAAAAAAAAAAGACCCGAATTTGAGGACCGAGTTCACACGAGGTTCTGCTCACTGTCGTTTATTCATGTTCCTGTTCACACTGAATACACGTCTCAAAGCGATCAAAGACAGCTAACTTGCACAGAAAATGGTTCAACATCACGATGTGCCATGTGTTTGCTCACTTCTTCACATATAAATGCATTTAAAGAGACGGACAAAACAGTAAGTGCTCGACGAATGAGTTGCTTGTATCTAGACATGAACTATTAAATAAAAAGGTTACACAAAATACATTCAGATTCATAGAAAAGCATGGAATAGCCAACAGGCTATTTTCTAATCCTGGGTTTACAATACTACATCTACACGCTAAAATATTTCTGAAGGTTATGAAGCTTATGAGCTCATCCATCACCTTTATTGGCCATATAACAGTCGAAAACAACAACAAAAAAACACGTACACCTGCTTGAATTATTGTGGTGATTCAAGAAAACAACAGCGATATGTACATATCATTAAACAACGACATACTGTATGTTGTGTTACAACATATTGAAGTGTGTGCTGAAGATGTTGGCGGCTTTTTCTTTATTTTCACATGGAAATGATGGACTTTAAATACATGGCAAACTGTTTTGGTTTTCAGTATTTTACGCGTTTGTGACTCACCATTATCTTTTCACACGGTGTGAATCAACATCCGCCCTCTGATAAGAAGTCAGTGGGCGGCAGCTGGCTCACCTCCCCGTTCCCCCACGACCCACTGGCGCCCCCCGGTCCGTCGTCGGCCGGCCTCTGCTCGGCCGGCTGTGAGACGGTGGCGCGGCTGGACTCGGTGATGGAGTTGGTGTGGTAGTTGCAGTGGCTGGTGGTGAGGGGCATCCCTCCCCAGCCGGTCTTCCCCCAGGCCGACTGCCACTGCGTCCACTTCCTCTTCAGAGCCGTCTGCGCCTGAGAGCCGACATCCATCCAGCGTCACGGGATAAAACATCTTTAGTTGCTTCTGATTTCATGCGACAGAGTGAGGTGTGACTACATGACCCTGAAGCTCCAACAACTCACCTCAGCATTGCAGAAGCAGAATATAATCGCCACCAGGAGGCCCTGCAAACACAGACTCACTCAACGTTGACGGACTTCATATGGACCAGGACCCAAGTCTGGTTCATATTTGTCATTGTTCAGGGTTCAACAGAACAGGTCACACAGCAGCGTCCTCTCAATAAAGCCAGATCATGATCTATTTAAATGCATTTGTCTGAAGCTGTGGATCTTCCTGCCTGTCTCTGCTGAATGAAATGTTGAAGACGACGCGAGTGTATCACCTGGAAGTGACAAAAGATGTTCATGAAGAAGTCGTAAACCGCCTGGCTGATGCGGCCCTCCGGCCTCCAGGGGATGAACTGCACCCCCAGCAGGGGGATCAGGATGAGCGTGGCCCGCACCGCCTTCATGTAGGCCGTGGACTCAGCACTGTGCGTCTTCTTCAGTTTGGTGATCAGCAGCCGGATGATGTTGAGCAGGAAGAAGAGGTTCACCTGGAGCAGCCGGCAGAGAGACGTGACAGGTCACTCCAACATGTTTCCCCCAGGTTACTTTTCATGAATTCATGACAGAAACAGACGAAGACACTGATTTCATTGGTGAGCTTCCTTCCAAAGAGCGTGTTAAAAAGACTCACCAGGAGAGCAGCCTGGATGGGTCCATGAATGATGTAGAGAAGATGAGTGTGTGTGCTGATCCAGCACCTGAGACACACACACACACACTTGCATGATTTGTCTCTCACACACACAGACACACACGCACGATTTGTCTCTCTCTCACACACGCATGATTTGTCTCTCTCACACACACACACACGATTTGTGTCTCTCACACACACACTCACACACACACACACTCACTCACACACACACACACTCACACACACACACTCACTCACTCACACACACACACACTCACACACACACGCATGATTTGTGTCTCTCACACACACACACAATTTGTCTCTCGCACACACACACACACACACCCATGATTTGTCTCTCACACACACACCCACACTCACACACACACGCACGATTTGTCTCCCTCACACACACACACACGCATGATTTGTCTCTCTCTCACACACACACACACACACACACGCATGATTTGTCTCTCTCTCACACACACACACGCATGATTTGTCTCTCTCTCACACACACACACACACGCATGATTTCTCTCTCTCTCTCTCACACACACACACACACACACACGCATGATTTGTCTCTCTCTCACACACACACACACACACACACGCATGATTTGTCTCTCTCTCACACACACACACACACGCATGATTTCTCTCTCTCTCTCTCACACACACACACACACACACACGCATGATTTGTCTCTCTCTCACACACACACACACACACACACGCATGATTTGTCTCTCTCTCACACACACACACACACACACACGCATGATTTCTCTCTCTCTCTCTCACACACACACACACACACACACACACACACACACACGATTTGTCTCTCTCTCACACACACATGATTTGTATCTCTCACACACACACACACTCACTCACACACACACTCACTCACTCACACACACACACGCACGATTTGTCTCCCTCACACACACACGCATGATTTGTCTCTCTCTCTCTCTCACACACACACACACGATTTGTCTCTCACACACACACACACAGAGACAGAGTCTACCTGTCGTCATAGAAGAGGCCTCGTGCGACGGCGTACGTGGCGGCAGGAACGATGGGGAAACCTTGGGATGATGGACAAACCATGGGTCACAGACAGAGCTGAGAACAGCCACTTCAATTCACAGTAACCTTCATGTGGTATCTGTACATGTTCAGAAGTGCATGGATGGAGAAGGAGGCGGCGGACTGGTGGACTCACCCCAGCCCAGCACGTAGTACCAGAAGAGCTGCTGCTCGCCCATGAACACAGCCACGATGATGAGCGTGTGCAGGTAGATGCCCTCGCACAGCATCCAGAAGTAGTTGGACGTGGACGTGTACTGATTCAGCATCACCAGCACCTTGCAGCCCACCTGTTGGCCGTTTCATTGGTTACAACGCTGCCGCTGACAAGGGAGGAGAGGAGAGGAGAGGAGGGCGGGCGCCCGCTCACAGGGTTGCTGCTGTGGATGGCCTGGTTGTTGGCCACCGTCAGTGACAGCCAGACAATGGTGACCACAGAGTTGAAGATGAAGGACAGAAACATGTTTTTGTGGAGGGAAATGCGTTGGCAGCTCAGACTCCTGCAACACAACAGGTGAAAGGACTCTTTCATCACGGCAGCCTTCATGTCATGACGTTCAAAAAATGGTTGTGAGGCAACGTTCCTCTGCCGGAGTTCACTCCTCGCTGGATTTAAAAGCTCTTTTTCAGAGTTTTGTCAATGAAACACCTTCCTTTTTTTTCTGGAACCATTCCATGGTTTGTCATCTTTTCTGACAAACTCACTGCGAACAGTTTACAACACAGTCAAAAAAAAATGTAACTCTATAAATAGAGTGAAGAATCTTTTTTCTCTTCAGTGTGATGATGACTTTAGATTTGAATTTCCAGTCTCTGAAACTGTCCTCAGTGTTGACATCGCACACCCACATGTCAAATTAAAGACAGTGGGTGAATGTCATGTATTTCCTTTGTATTAGGAAGCAAGCGATGCAATACATGGCCATAAATACTGCCACTGATCTCATGGTTAGGGTGAGGGTTAGTAGGGTTAGGGTGAGTACAGAGGTCGGATTACTGAGGGTTTGCTGCCCACTAGTGGTGGGTGGATTTAATGCATCTCCAAAACAATTTATTATTATTATTATTAAATATCGGCATAGCTTTTTTTAAACAATACTAAAATAAAATACGCCGATATTTAATAATAATACCGACGTATTTTTGTGACAATTTTTTTCCATTAAAAAATGGTCACAAAACTGCAACAATTTTTTTTCATTCTCTCAACACCAGTCACGACTAAACGGCACTAAACCGACTGGATATACACGTGACTCCCCACCAGCCTTAAGCTCAAGCTCTTTTTTTCTATACTGCAAAATAATTTTTCAACACAAATTCAAAAGCTGAGTGAAGCATGAATTCCCTACAAAGATGTTACAAAGATAAACACTGATAAATAAATAAAAAAAACAGCAACAAAATAGATTACAAAATAGCTCGACATCAATCCTTTCAATGTGAAAATAAAGAAAAAAACAGTCAAGTCACACACACTTAAATATGTTGTAACACTTCAGTGAACTAAACTGACACAACTCCTGACACCATATGATAATATTGAATGATATCTATATAAAGCTATTGTTTTCTTGAATAAACACAATTATTCAAGCAAGTGTCTGTGTATTTTTTGTTGTTGTTTTCAACTATTCCTTCGCCAATAAAGGTGACGGATGAGCTCATAACCTTCTGAAATATTTTGGCTCTCCTGACGTGACCGCTCGACTCACTTGAGGTAGGAGAAGATGACCAGGCAGATGATCAGGGAGATGATGGAGAGACCGTGGCCCACCATGGCCAGGTAGTACAAACTGATGGCAAACTGAAAGAGAGAAAGACATGTCTTGTCTTCAGTCTCCATTCATTCATCTGCTGTCACACACGGAACACTGACATTGAGTTTGCCCTTGGTGTAGGCCTGACACTGGGTGTAGTTGGTCCAGACTCTGTTGCTCTCCGGGTGGTGGAACCACTGACCATCCGGGTTACACACTTTGGTCACCTTCTCTGCAGGACAACAAGGTTGAAGTCTTCACGCAGCTTGGCAGACGGTGAATGCACCTGCATTTCCTCACCTGCAGGGTCGAAGTCAAGAAAGTATTCGGGGCACATCTGGGACACCGTCCCTGGAGGAGAGTCCCCCCAGCACAGCCAACCGTCCCACGTACGGTTGCAGAAGTGACCTGAGAGGAGAGACAGAGAGCATTCAAATAATGACAATAACAGCCAAACAACTTTGTTTGCATCACATAGACGAAAGGTAAACAAGTCGCTGACAAGAGCAGCAGGTCTATGGACTGGTGATGTGGCACCATGGCAACCCAACATGTCCCTAGTATGGGAGCAGTCTAGAGACTAAAGCCAAACGTAACTTTCAAACAAACATTTTGAGGAACACCACAAGTGGCGGACCTGTGCGCTGACTAGTCGACTGGTAGTTGAGGAGGATGAGGACTAGTCGACTGATCACTGAGGAGGGTGAAGACTGGTCGCTGAAGAAGGCGAGGACGAGTCGACTGATCACTGAGGAGGGTGAAGACTGGTCGCTGAAGAAGGCGAGGACGAGTCGACTGATCACTGAGGAGGGTGAAGACTGGTCCCTGAGGAGGGTGAGGACGAGTCAACTGGTCACTGAGGAGTATGAGGGCTCGTCGACTGGTCGCTGAGGAGGGTGAGGACTAGTAGACTGGTCGCTGAGGTGGGTGACGACTAGTCGACTGGTGGCTGAGGAGGGTGAGGACGAGTAGACTGGTCGCTGAGGAGGGTGAGGACTAGTCGACTGGTGGCTGAGGAGGGTGAGGACGAGTAGACTGGTCGCTGAGGAGGGTGAGGACGAGTAGACTGGTCGCTGAGGAGGGTGAGGACTAGTCGACTGGTGGCTGAGGAGGGTGAGGACTAGTCGACTGGTCGCTGAGGAGGGTGAGGACTAGTCGACTGGTCGCTGAGGTGGGTGACGACTAGTCGACTGGTGGCTGAGGAGGGTGAGGACGAGTAGACTGGTCGCTGAGGAGGGTGAGGACGAGTAGACTGGTCGCTGAGGAGGGTGAGGACTAGTTGACTGGTGGCTGAGGAGGGTGAGGACTAGTCGACTGGTCACTGAGGAGTGTGAGGGCTAGTTGACTGGTCACTGGGGAGGATGAAGACTAGTCGACTGATCACTGAGGAGGGTGAAGACTGGTCGCTAAGGAGGGTGAGGACGAGTCGACTGGTCACTGAGGAGGGTGAGGGCTCGTCGACTGGTCGCTGAGGAGGGTGAGGACTAGTCGACTGGTCACTGAGGAGTGTGAGGGCTAGTCGACTGGTCACTGGGGAGGATGAAGACTAGTTGACTGATCACTGAGGAGGGTGAAGACTGGTCGCTAAGGAGGGTGAGGACTAGTCGACTGGTCACTGAGGAGGGTGAGGACTAGTCGACTGGTCGCTGAGGAGGGTGAGGACTAGTCGACTGGTCGCTGAGGAGGGTGAGGACTAGTCGACTGGTCGCTGAGGAGGGTGAGGACGAGTCGACTGGTCACTTCTTCACGTACTAAAGTAGTTCAGACCTTCCAGCATTAAGGGGATATGGGAGCGAGGCAGCGCACCAACAGGCTGCCCATTGAATTTCTATCATGAATAAAAGCTATTTATTTTCTGCGTAACAACAGTCAGAACTTGGATGTGGTGAAAAGCCGGTGGTGACCATTTCACTGGACTGGGAGCAAGTGGGAGCCTGCGCCGAGCTCATCAACAAAGGACGGAAACATCGCAGCTTGTGAAGCCGAGCAGCTCCTAACATGTTGGTGTGCAGAGACAAAGCCAGCGCTTCCTTGCTTTCAGACCGACATCCTCCCTCTCTGGCCACACACACACACACGCACACACACACACACCAGCTCATGACTCTGGAGCATGAATGTGAAGAATGCAACGCGTGCCACCAAGCTTCTGGACCACCTGAACCAGTGATGCAGCGCTTTCTGCGGCGGTGGTCCTTGACATGTGACCACATTCTTTGGGCAGCCATCATGTGATTCGGGGTCCATTTAGGGGCCACACACTCCACACAATCTGGACTCAACACCAGTCGTGAGTGCTTTCTTTGAAAAAATTATTTCAAAGATGAAAACAAGGCAACAACCTACAATCGAATCTGAACCAGTATATAAATCGTTCTGAGCACCAAAAAGGTGCGACCTTTCATTCCTGGATTCCCAGCAGAGGTGTTACCTTCATCGGTCCGCGGTGGATCGTGGATTATTTTCAGGTAGCACTGAAACTGAGCTGCCAGGATATGCGCCCGGGACATCCCGAGTACAGCCGACATGTCGCCCAGGTTCTTCTGCTCTTCTTCCTCAGTGGAAAACTGAGGGCTCACATCCTCCGACACGCACACCTGACAAGACGGCCACAGAACGAGACCTCATGTTCACATGCACCGGTCAAAGACCTTTGATACACGAGTGAAAACATCAAAGGCAATCCTACAAAGCAAAAATAAATCTGTTCAGAAGGGTTTTCCAGCGCTGCATTGAGCAGCAAAATAAACTTCTAAATCGATGACAAGACTTCTCAACCACTTGTTTAAAACTCAGATGAGCCTCAGATTTCTTTAGTTTGAATGGAGTGTTTTCAATTTCTTATTGCTCCGACTAGAGACTAGAGAAGGCTGCAGTTCATAAATTGGTAGTTGAAAAAAGAAATATGTCAACACGAGTATTGAGTAAAATGTTCTGAACTATATTTGAATTGTAATTCCTACAAACGTGGTGTGAAAGCTTGGTGTCCTTTGATGTGTCCTCCTTTAATGAAATGAGCCCATAGTTAGGTCACAATGGTCCCGTAGTCCGAGTACGTGCAATGACATCATGACAAGTCGACTCGTGGACCCGTCGGGAACTAAACTAACAGTCGATTATAGACAACTACTTTGACAAGTTGTTACAGCCCCAATTTCAATGAAACTTTCAGGACTAGCTAAGGTTAGCTACTGCCACATGCTGTTTCATTGAGCTCATTGCGTCAAATAATATTTCAAATGCTCAAAAAATGTAATGAATTATATCGTGATTTGGGGTAAAAAAAACAAAACAAAAAAAACATGCATCTGCTGGAGGTGTGCACTCGCTTCAGTGCCTTTCCAGTCTTCCTGCTCTCTACAATCACGGAGGAAAAGCAAAGTCATGGCACATTGTTTAAGACATTTCAATGTATATAAAAAGTGCTTTTACAACACTGTTGGCTTCAGTTAAGTCTTTTGACAGTAATATTACTATTATATTATTATTATATTATCTTTAATTATTACAACAAGTGTTTTATTCAGGGAAAGCTGAAGTTGTTTTCAGCATTCTTATGATGTAAAGAGATGGTGCTGGAGTTTGGAATATCAAGTTCGTAGAAATGAACCACCCCACGGTCGACAGTGCTGCAGAGAGTCAGAGCAGAAGAAGGCATGGTGACACTATAGCTGAGCGACTGGAACTTTTGAAGATCGACTGGATTACACAGCGGCTCCATTGTCATGCATAATGAATGTCTTACCTCGGAGGTGAGAGCCAGGAGAACTAGGAAGGAGAAAATCGCAGAAGGGCTCAGATCTCTGGGAGAGAAGAGGAGGGCAGCCATTGAGCAACTTGCATCAGAACAAACACACACAGACAGTGAAACGAAACGCACTGAGAAAAGAAGTTGCGCGCAGTTGCTGCGGTGTGTGAGGACATGTATTTTCTGGACAGGAAGTTTACACAGTTGGGGTCACGCTGTTTGGAATGGTTTCGGGTCACAAGGCCGGTCAGTTCTCGTGAAAATGAATTAAATTACATTAAAAAAACAGCTTTTAACTGCGCTGAAATCCAACATTTCAGTCAGGCTTCTCTTCTAAAAAGCACAAACAGGTGCCACTTTTCCAGTGAACCAAAAAGCAATAATAATAAATGAGGTTTCTGTCACATTCCACTCCACCACGGCATGCAAACTTGGATTCAAATAGATATGAAATACATGTAAAATATCTAGATTTGACTCTTCTATTTCATGTATAACCAGGTGAAATCCTCGTGGTCACTCGGTTCACATCAGAGCAGCAACCAAACAGCCACATAGTACCTGTCTTCCAAGTCTATTGACCAGCGAAAGTGTCCTTAACCCACAGATTTGCAGCCGCCATTGACAAAAACACAGGTCAAACAAGGTCATTTGATCTTCTTCAGCAGTAAATACATCATAAAGCGCCAGAGACAACAGCACTCTGAGTCAGAGTGGTTGTGTGGGAGCGATAAGATTAAATACCAGACGGTGTCAAACATCACCAGAAGAAAGAGAAGCAGCAGGCTTCAACAATGTTGCCACCATCAAACCCAAAATGGTTTGCTCATTCAAAACAGAAGCACGACACATTATTCACAGCAGAAAATAGATGTTGAATCCAGTGGGTTTAACCGCACCAGTGAGTGGTCGGCTGGAGATGTTACACAATCAGGAGCAAGGTTATCTCCTCCTGTCTCTCTCAGGCCACTTCCTCCAGCCGCCTCTGCGACGCGAGACACACTATCAAGATAAAAATAAGTCTTTGTTAGTGGCGCACAAAGGAACATGGGCGGAGCTTCAGCAGGGAAGGGATGCAGATCTATGTCTTCAAGCTGTGAAGCCCAACGGTGAGGTGAGTGACTTCACCTCCTAAAAGTTTAGAACAACAAGAAAAAAGGGAAGTTGAAGAAATAATGACAAGCTAATGGGATTTTTCCCCCCCCGCCAAGATAGGATGGTTAAAAATATCAGCGCCTCTGGAAAACCATTCAGAGGAGTAAAATAGAAATATTTGAAAATACATAAATGTGCTAGGATTCATGAAGAAAAGTGTCCATGTCTGAGACATAACGTCCAAAGCATGAGCCTCCAACGCGGATGGAAAAAGGCTATTGAGTTTCTTTACATTGACTGGAGCCGCTCCTTTGTTGTGGAAAAGATAAAAGAAGATAAAAGGTCAGCGACCCTGATCGAAGATAAAAATAAATAAATAAAACAAAGCACGTGTATGTCGTGGTTCCCCATTGCCTTAAAGGCTAAAAACATGATAAACAGTGGTCGGCTCTAACCGCTACAGACAAGAGGGAGTCCTTTCCAGGACAGCAAGGAACCTGAGATCGGCCACAAAAAAATAAAACACCTGGCGCTGCATCATCTTTTTTACAACAGATCCTCACTCACACTTCACAAGTTCACTTCACAACATCATGTCCTGAGTGATGCAGGGTTTCCACCAGGACATTTTCAAAGCCAGGCGAAGCTGCCTTCTAGGTCAGACACAGCAGGACTCGGGCGTCTACATTTCACCTCTCTACATCCATCTATAGGAGGCGCCAACCTACTCGTGACAAAACTCCCCAGTACCACAGCACCACAAACATCAGAGACCACATCTCCTGTTGGCCTGAGACCACATCTCCTGACTGGAGTGTCTTCATTTTCAGTGCCCACCATATGTCAGTCTACAATTGTAGTATTTTAAGGACTATTTCAATGAAACTTGACATCATTTGAAACTGAGAGCGCCACCTACTGACTGTTTCACGAAGCCTCATCAGCTCATGCTTGTTGCACTCCCTCAGAAGAGGAGGGAAGTCCAGTCCTCCGGTACGCCACCTGGACAAAGCAGTGACCTCACCATCACCGAGTGTGAGAAACACAGCGTGTTGAGTTGGGGCTGTGACTGGCCCCTCCTCGACTTGGCGTGGGCTGGGTGCTCACAACCACAACACAAACACAACGGCGCTCTGGCCGCCGCAGGTCTGCCAACTTCACATCAACACACACCAGGTCCTGCAGCAACGTCAGTTTCAGGTGGAACACACAGTCAACAGCAGCCTCCAGATGCTTCAGCTCCAGTTTAAACCATGTGTTTATGAGCTGGTGATTGGTCTTAAAAGTTACAGTGGGATTTCAACCGCTTTCCATGCCTGAGCTATTATTACTTGGTTATTTTCCCAACGCTGGATCTAAATAGAAGCGGCTGGCCATGAAGCTAGGACATGTTTTCCATTACAATATTGTTCTCCGGGGGATTGGACAGCCTCGCTGATAAGAGTCGGAGAGCAGTCCACTGCGACATCAGCGCAGTCCTCCCCCACTCAGCCGCCAGAGAGGAGGCCAGCACACACTGACCCCTCCACAGATACGGCCATCCTCACCACTGAAGCCGCCCCTTTGTTTCCCTGCATTTCTTTCTTTTTTTTTTTTTTCACCCAAACCAAACCACAACATTTTTGCTTGAAAAAACCCAAGCTGCCACTCACAAGTCAAAGCGACTCGCTCCCCGGCGATTGTGTTTTGTTTATCTAAATACAGTGGTACCTCGGTTTTCGAACGTCCCAGAATTCGAACAACAATTTCAAGATTTTTTTGTTTCGGATTTCCCACGAAAATCCAGAACTGGAACGCCCCCGAAAAAAGCCAGAAAAAACATAACGCGCGCGGACCGACCAGCTGACCCACGACGCGCTTTGTTGTTGTGTATAACGCAGCCTCTGTATGCAGACGTGTCCCGTTAGCTACATTTACTGACTGTTTTTTCTTCATATTGAGGTGTAAAACCTTTCCTGTCTCCGCACTGGACCCTGGTAGAGTGTCACAGGGGAGGTGCAGGGTTTGATGTCCTGTTGTGGGCTGGAGCTGGGACAGGGATGAGGCGAGTCTGGGACAGAGTGTGACTTGGTTTATGACTTTGTCACAGCCAAACTGCACAGAAGCGCACATTCAGAGCTGGACACGCACCGGGCACCTCTTCCCTTCTGGAGAGACGTCACTCACTCGGCAACCCCTCCCACATGCAGCGGCCACACACATAGAGGAACAGCGCACCTGCAGCAGACACTCTACATTCACTCCCACAAAAGACTATTTTAAGGCTTGGAACGCATTAGTTCTTTTTCCATTCATTGTAATGGGAAAAATCGATTCAGAGTTCGAACAATTCGCTTCTCAAACTGCCGTCTGGAACGGATTGTGGTCGAGAGCCGAGGGACCACTGTACTTATGAAGTTACAGCCACATTACCTTTGTATTGCCATATATTATATTGAACGCACAGTTAAAACCAAAATAAAACCCAGAGAAAGTTTTGACTTTTACAGAATTGGCGACAATAAAAACGCTAGAGACAAACAAATCTCTCTCCAGTGTGGAGAGGCCACTGTTTCTAGAAGCCTCACCAGCACTTGACCATCAATTCTCACCATAACCATGTTCACTTCCATGATTTGCCACCACTGTATTTTGGTGATGGGGCTGGGATTTAGTCACACGATGTGTCACACATCGAAGTGGCTCCTCGCCTCAGCGTTAAGTGCCACAGCTCATTGGACTACAAGCTTCAACAACAGGGACATGAGTTGGATCACAAGCTGATGTTGCAAGTCAGAATGAGTCACTGTGGAGTGACACTGTTCCACCAAGTGTGGCTCGGTGACCAAATGTTGACTGGTTCCCTCACTAGCCGCGTTGGATAAAGTCAGTCTAAAGTGGAGAGCAGAGATGGCGACTGGAGAGGTGGAGCTGAGGCTCTTTCTAGGTCCATCACATCCTCCTGAGGCGCTTCCTTTCTCTGCCGTTTCCCTTCTTGCTGAGGAATCTTCAACCTTAGCATTTGAGAGCGACACGTGTCCCTTCAAACATGCTGAAGCTACAACACCATCGACCCAAACATGTCGCATATTGTCATCCGACAATGACTTCATAGAGTTTTAGTGCCACAAGACACAGTGGACTCGGGCCACTTATCTGTGAGACAGTCTATGATAAGAGCATGTTTTCTCAGGTACTTGGAGAGAAGTGCGGTTGTGTTATCAAAGCGGGCCGAGCTTGGGAGCGAGCGGGGGTCACCGGGACCAAAGCCGCAGCCAAAACAGCTATTCATAACGGATGACTGGAAAGAGCCGAGCGCGTCCGTCACACTGGGACACAGGAAGGCTGGGAGGAGAAGTTTCCCACGAGCCGCTGAAGACAAGTCCCCAGAAAAAGTTCACTTCAAGATAGAAGAGTGGCTCTTGGCTGGAGGAGGTGGCGAGGGGGCGGCGGGGTATTGAGTGTTCCCGCAGCCAAGGGGAGACAATTATAGACGGGGCACACAAAGCAAACTTGAAAATAGCTCGGAGTGGTGAAATTAAAGCTGCCGCAGCAAGGGCATACCGCCGCCGGGGAATATCACGCCGACATATTCGGACCCCTGCCCAGCGTGGAAGCCCGCGATCGAGGATGAAACTCCTGGAGAATATTCACTCAGTCCCACACTACCACCATGTCGCTGGTGAAATTATACTGTTTCAAGTCGACTCTACAAACTCGCACTTGACTTTCAATTCACAGTCGCTGACTGCTTTTGATTTCATTTTCAGTGTTTTGTCGGGACAAAGACGCTCCTGTGGATCGGAAAAGGTCACACCACTGTGCTGGAGTCGCCTTTTGAAGACGCATCTTCCCAAATCATTTTCTAAATTCCCGACCTCTGGCATTCAGTCGGGCCCTGGCCACGTTCCCTTCCGCATTTTTCACACGCTGCTTCCCTGTTTTACTTGATGTCAAAACAATCCACAGCAATATAATGTACAGCAGCGAAAAAAATCTTGCACAGATCCTTGTGTAAAGTTGCAGAGCAGGAGAGTCACTTGTATCTGGTGAAGCATTTCATGGATTTGAACTTAGAAAACATTGATCTCAACTGGACACCGAGACACACTGAACAGCGTGTTACATCCGATGTTCCAGGTCTGTGCGGCATGTAAAAGTACATGAAAATCACCTGAGAGAAATGCAAATACAAGAAAGCAAAGAGTTGTTCAAGTGAATGACAACAAGCAGACACTGCACAGCACCACCTCATAATCTGATGAATGACAAACCGCCTTAGTGTTGTCTCTTTTCACCGGTCAAACGTTTATTCCAGTGCCACAACAGCACTGTAACCGCGGTCAACCGGGCTCTCTAACATTGGTATTTAGTGTAATATACTGTGGATAAACCGCAGTTGAAAATCCGAGCCCTCTTATTTCCATGAGTGATGTCAGTCCTCAACATGAAAACAGTTTTTATTTCAATTTAAAGTAAAACACCTTCAGCAAACAGCTTGAATATGTGCATTATATTTTCAAGCTACACGAAATAAATCGGCGTCTTTGGTCAATAAGTCACACGTGTTCTAGTGACGACCGTTCCCGCGGCGGGAAAGTGACGCTATGTCGTGGACAACCTGCGCCTTTGACGCGCAAGGGCAGTGACACATGCGCCACTGACGCAGAAATACTGATCATATAGAATCATGACTTACCTTCTCGGCGGCTGCGCCATCAGCTCGCGCGCTGCTTCCCCAGGTCCCAGGGCGTCAGGCTCCGAGCGGACGACTTTCGCGCTGCGCCGCGAACTAAGCTGCCGACTCTTATCGCACAAACCCATGCGCATCCGGTTGTGGCCTTCAGATTAAAGGCTTGACGGGAACCATCAATTGATATTTAAAGCAAATATTTAAAAGTCAAAAAGACTCTTAACGTATTCAGCAAAAATAGATCTGCGCGTTTAAGGCTTTCCGTTATGCAATAAGAAACCTCGAACAAATGTTTACAAAATGACGAAACAGTGCTGCCATCTAACGTTTGTCCGTCGCAGTGCAGTAGCTCTGACGCGCGCATGAAGCTTGGTTTATTGTGATCAGATGAAGGATCCAAGTCATTCTGAGACGTTTCAAGACAAAATGATTGGAATGTTACACGTTATACTGGTTTAATTTATTTATTTATGATGATGATAATAAAAAAATGGCTGTACTGTAGATGGATTTTTATTAAAATTGTTTTACATATGTTTTTCCCTTCATTTTCTCCACTAACTGTTTCAACCAGACAAACCATTTTCTCGGAATATGTTTCAAAGTTTAAAGCATCTTCCGGTGTTATCATGCTCCCTAAAATAAGCTGGAGAAGAGGAGGTCTTAACTGCGGTTTAAAATGAGGTGCGGTATTCTCAGCGCTCCAAGAGGGAGACAGGTGGTGTCTCATGCTGGCAGCGAGACGGTTTTAAATATAGTCTGGTTACCAGCCTGGATCTCTGGCGGTGTGCTGGGCCTTTCTGGAAAACCATCCACAGACATCCACTTGTGAAAGTCTCCTCTTTATTCATTCTGTAATGGTGACAACATGTCGTGACCTTCCTCACGGTTAAATAGGTTTCATGACTCGCACGGAGAAAACAGAAATGTCGACATACACAAATGGTTCTTGAACTGCGCTCGTCGTCTTAAAGCACATTTAAATATTTTCAGCACGAGCCACAAACCCATCAGTATTTAGGAGCAGATAAACTGTGATTTGAGTGACAAACATTGAAATAAATCCCAGCAAACAGTTGGAGAGTGCTGCCGTTATGTAAGACACAGAGTTAAGAATCATTCTACTTGTTTCTTCTCCACACCGCCATGAACTTTCAGCAAAAAAAACTCAAGGTTTTTGACAATATGAATGCTTACGTGTCACAAAAGGGGGACACAAACAAACACGTGACTACAATCTTTTCTTTGGCTGTGGAACACCTCGCGTGTAAAGCGTGTTTCTCCTTCTTCATCATGACACAAGGCCCAGATCCCGAGACGCACAACATCATCTGCACTTCCATTTGCTCAAACCGCCACCGTCGAACCACCTGGGTGCCAAAGCAGGACAGACGCACACAGGCATACACAGAAACAGCAGACAGATATTCCACTTTCTTTTGCCTTCCTCTGCTTATTTGACAGTTAAAGCACTATAACATCACAATAAATGCAAGAGAAATTCACAGTGTCCAACTCCGGAGTGTCAAGTACAGAAGTCAGCTCCAAAAAAAGAGAGTTCATGAACATAAATGCCAGAGCATAAAAACACAGAAACAAGATGCGTATTTTCTGGACTAAAAGTCTATTTTTTTTTCTTCAAGTTTCTTCTACTCAGGAGCCATTTGTCGATAATAAAATATATAATTTTTATGGCTGTTTTTTAGGACTAAAGCAGTTAACTTGCAACAAATCGTAAATCATCCCTTTTTTATCAGTTCTAAATGTAACATAAAGTTTTATCAATGCAACAGATAACTTCGCTTAACTCGCTTCGGGAAGCCCGAAATCTGCCGTGGTCACTCGTGTTTAAGCCTCACAGCAACTTTATGGTGGCTCTTGTGTCTTTATATGGAAAGAAACATCATAGTAACAAAATGACATTCGCATCACTAGATCCCGTGTACCGCCCGGACCCCAGAAGGGACGGACCAGGTGAGAGAAACTGATGAGAAAAGCAAGTTTTTTTTTCTGTCATTGGTGCAACACGTGAAAAAACCTTGTTTCTTAGTCGGCCTGCATCTTACGCTACATACCACGACACGATTCAAGTCGGGAGAAGTGAGGACCACTGTGGTGTCACCGCTTCATGCAATTGAAGTAATATAAACATCCACCTAAAATGATAGTCCAGTGTTTTTTCTTCTGCATGATGCATTCTTCTGGACTGGAGCGACCAATACTGCGGCAGAACTTGCTTGTTTTTAGGAGGTGTGGGAAATAAAGAGCAGTATTCCAAATGAATAGTGGTGAACTCTGGCTGTGCTTCTGCCACTCGTGCTTCCACCAGACCACACAAAGTAGCACATGAACCAGAATCCAGCCAATGAGCGTCAGAGACTCCTCCGTCTGGTCCTCACACGGTCAGACGAGAGGCCCCTCATGGAGGTGTCGCGGAGGCGGGCCAGCTTCCTCTGGTGACCTGCAGAGAGGAGGCGGCTCGGTCAGGTCCGATCAAAGCCAAAAGATTCTGGAGCCCAACGATACCTTGACCTTTTTTCTTTATTTTTGCCTGCAATAAAAGTTTTTCATGTGTATTTTATTGAGTAGTCATTTCGGGTGAAAGCTTCAGCGTGTGTTATCACGACGCAACAGAACTTGGTCCTTACCTGAGCTGGAGGCCGATGTCTCATGACAAAATGTGGACGAAGAGGATGGCCAGCCCGATGTTGAGGAGGATCACCATGCTGATCATGATGGTGTTCGGCCCCTGCAGGCAGAGACACACATGCAAATGTTGTTTGGGTTTCCTTCACCTCTACTGCCACTGCCATCTCCATCCTCCTAGCAAAGTCTACCACCTTCTGTCCCTCAGCATTTCTGCCCCTTGACCTTTCCAACCCCCTATGTTTTGCTGCTTCATCTGGTCCCAGACCTTCATGAGGTGTTTGTCTTGGTTTGTGCAAAGCCCAACATCCAAGGCCAAGGCAGCTCAGGTACATCTCAAGAGATGAAGAATGACATGCTGTAACGTGCTCAACAAAACCCTTTTATTTTTCTTAACTTTAACCTCCACTTTTGTGAGTAGCACTTTTAAACCCAGCGTTCATCACATAGGATGATCAGGTGAACGCAGCCCGAGAGGCAGAAAGGTGACGCCACCCCAGCTCCAGACAGCGTGTGCTGTTTGCGTCTCACCTCCATGTCTGACGGGCCTGGCGCGGCATCAGTGCTTGAGCTGGTGATCATCGCCTTCAGACGTGTCTCAGCTTTGGGCTCCACCTTCAGCGGTGCTTTGGCTACAATTGCTTTGGCTTCGACAGGCTTGGGTAAAGTCTTAGGTTCAAGTTTGGTGGCAGCTCGAGGAACTGGCGCCGGACTTGGCTGCCGTTTCGGCGACGGCGTTGCCTCGACCTTGGTGGACGGCCTGTTCGCCTCTCTGTACTCTGCCTTGATCTCAGCAGCGGACCCCGACACACGGTTGCGCGTCGGCAGAGCTCTTTCAGGACTGGGCTCTGGGACTTTGGGCTCCGGGGTGACAGGTTTGGAGGAGGTGGGCAGAGGCACTTCTGTTTCGTCATCGGGCAGGATGAGGCTTTTATGTCTCTCAGGAGCAGCAGCAGCTCGGGGCGCAGCATCGGACTCAAACTTCTGCAGAGGCTTGATCTCCAGATCAGAGCTGCCGTCATTTTTGACACTTTGGCGACTCGGTGTCCGGGATGAGCCACGACTGGCGTTGCTCTCACGTACAGCTAAGGCCGGGGCAGTGGGCAGGGCAGGTGCGGGGGCTGGGGCCGGGGCAGGGGCCGGGACAGGGGCCGGGGCAGGGGATGACACAGGTACTGAGGGCGTGGCGGAGCGGCTTCCCGGCCTGCTGCCTTTTCCGCTGCCTCCTTTGCTTGCCTTCTCCTCGTTCCAGCCGCCTGGACCGAGGTACTTTGGGTCCTCTTTCAGGAAGATACCCGGGGTCGGGGAGGGGGTGCGGTTGGGAGTGGAGCCCGGCATGAGGCTGTCTAGTTCATTCATGAGGGGGCTTTCAGGGGGCGTCGGCAGCGGCTCCTCCTCCGCCAGGAGCGGCTCGTGCATGCCAGTGTCGGTGGTCTCACTTCCCTCCATCCCCTCCTGGAACACCCGCTTCTTCAGATACTCTGGACCTGCAGAAGACGCGTATCAGGTTTAAATTTCCAGATTCAGTTCACCCACAAGGATCCCTTTAAATGCAGATGGGAGTCAGACCGAAGAGGTGGCTTCAAAGCAGCTCATGTGTCACTAGGTCCCCAATAAAAGTGACACGCTGCCTCTGACCCAATGAGACGTTCCTGTTTTTAGAAATGAGAAGGGTTCTACTTCAGGGTGCAGATATCAACAGAGACTCACCCGGGGAGCAGTTGTAGCACACGCTGTTTCTAAAGCGAATGATATTTGAACACTTTTTGGGACCTGCTTTTCGACCTTCACGGTATGTGGGTGAGTGGGTCAGCTGACCTGGCTGGTAGAAGGTCGGGGAGAGCTCTTTGGCCACCAGTCTGGCGATGCTGGATTCACCGTGGGCGGCCTGCGCTGCCTGTTCCGCTCCATCAGACTTGGCTTTCGAATGAGTCGTCCTGTGAAACGACAAACAAATTGAAATAAATAAATAAACAAACGAATAAACACCTTAAAGGTTGAAGTCGTATCGTCGTGAATCACTCAACATAAGGTTAAAAACCAGGGTGCTAGCAATGGATGAGAGAACTGGAAGTGCACAGAAGACGTTCTTGGTGTTTCTATCTTTAAAAAAATGTTCTTTAGTTTTCATGACGACACTGTGCAACATGGTATCATAGGCATCAGACATCAGTGTGGACTCCTTTCACCCATCCTGCTGCCTCACATCTCCTCTGCTGAAGATGTTTCCCAGTTCCTCAGCTTTGAGCGGGTCACATCTCTGGACACAACCTTCAATACTCCTGTCTCATGTGCCCCTTTTGCAGTCACAATCTTGGACGTTGTGTTTCCAAGCAACCAGGGGAAAGCCATTTTCCTCATTGACTCATCCTTGAAATGTGACCCTTTCCATGTTCATGCCTCTCCACATGCTTCGCAGGCTGACAGACCTGGTGGACAACAGAATCACGAGAGAGGCTGCGAGCACCAAACTGCTCATACAATTGTCCAAAACAACGTATGGAACTGGTTCAGACATTCAGAAACAGTTTGACCACAGCTAAACCTGTCAGCTGATATTTTCACCAGTTCAATGTTAGTTTTTTAAATTTATCAGGAGGTGTCATCTCCACATCGTCCCAAGGCTGCAGCTCCACCGGGTCTCAAACCATCCAGCTCGGGACGGAAAGGTCAGGGCTACTGTGTGAATTACTGAATACTCCGTGGATACTTGGCCTGGTGCAACTTTACACTGGGCTGGAAATAACTGCTTGAGAGGGCGGAGCAAGACGCTTCCCTTTGGAACAATTGGTCTCCTCTGAATTTGACGAAAAAGGGCTCCACCTGCCCTCTGTCTCAGGAGCGTCTGTCTAAACAGGAGAAGCCCACAGGTGCTCTCACCACCAACAAAAATGTCTTCTCTTTCTTTAAAAAAATATCTGTTTTTATTAAGAATTTTGTCATGATGGATTGGCGAGGCTTCATGAAACACTGGCCCCATTTCCAGATCCCAGCACAACCTGGAAACTGGTACCAAGAGCAAGGTGCTAAATTTGCTGCTGGTTGCTTTTCAAAACAAGAGTCGACAAGAGGGTTCGGAAAGTCCCCAAATTTAGCTACAAACTTGACAATATGGCAGCAAGCAAAAGTAGATGCTGATCTCGCTTCCCTGCGATGACGTTAGCCAACATAATATTCGCCAACATTATGGAGTCACAGTTGTAATTTGGAGTCAGAGTTAGAACCGTGATCATATGGGAATTTAAAGAATCAACCCATTTTCAAACGTAACACATTTGAATTTCCATAGTATTTGTTTTGTCATAACATTGCGACTTTAACTTACATTGAAAAAATTGAAATGCATTTTTATAAAATAAAAAAATCGAGGCTGATTTAGCGAGATTGCGGTTTGTTTCCCAGGTTGGAGAGAACACACGGCCAAAGACAGAACTCAAACTAAAGCATTATTTCGAACAGCACTTCAGCGGTGAAAATAACAGACACTGCTCCAATGTGATTCAACAGAGCAGGATCCAGGAATGCTGCCTTCTTTTATTTACATTTCCCTCCCTGTGTGCGACCTGAGTTGAGTCTGACTAGAAACAGTGCAAATCTCTCCAGTCACTCGTGACACACATTTGAAACTCCGACCTAAAACACCCTCCTAACTTCAGGAAGTGAAGAGGCGTCAGCTGTAGAAACCAACGTCGGCCACAGACGCTGTAAATCTTAATGCCCAGAGCAAAGTCCTCGCTGCAGATCCGGTTTCATAACTCATCTGTTCTTCATCACTGCAGTTGTCTGGAGACTGTTGAAGGAGCGAGCGAGGGAGGGAGATATTTCTGAGCCTCTCTGTGGAGGGTCCGGCTTTGCTGCTCTGCACCGTTGGAAATAGAGCGGTGACAGTTAAGGAGGCCTGGTCGACATGACAACGGCATTCTGAAGAGCAGTGCGAGCCTTTACTGTGAATGTCTCCCGAGTCCCGCTCGCACCAAATGTGGGGAGCACCAACCTCCTCGAGGCCTTGAGCTATATTTTCACAGCACAAAGCTTGTGTCAATGGATTTGTTTTGAAGCTTTGAGCACCACTGAACTGCCAAGTACATGATCGGGATGAGGTTATATATTTTCATATTTTTTAAAACTTAAAAATGACAAAAAATTATAAAAATCCAAAAACAGCTAGCGGCGGGCGCACTAGAGCAAGAAAACAAATTCCACTTATGAGCAGAGGAATGGATGGTGTTTCCCTCACCACCCTGACCACGCCCCTTTGTTGTGATTGGTCAGTTCAATAGAGAAATGGGAAGAAACATGTTCTGAATTTCAGCAAGCTACGACGACTTCTAAACCAAATCTCTGTTGCAGCTTTTGTTTTTAAATCCATTCGGTGAAACAGGGCTTGTGTACGAAAAATAATACGAATAAATAAAATAGAAATCTGTTTGGAGGTCAAACGTGGCAAATGAAAAGGCTTGTGTTGAGCTCCATTCACAACAGAGACAGACACTGTCCTTACAACATGGCGTCGGCTGTAACACGCCAAAGAAGTGGCCCACAGATCGGTGTTTTAAACAAGCCTTCATTCAGTCGGTGACACACAAAGCCTTGCCGATTCATTCGCCAGTCAATGCTCCGCACACGGTTTCACTCCTCTGTGAAATCGTATTGAAAACACAACTAAATATAGCAGTGGATTACAGCAAGCAGACCCAAAACGCAGACCTCAGCACGACGGCTGTAAACCAAGCTGCGCGACTAAAGCTCCCTGTGGTGCATGTGGACACCTAACCTCTTCACACATGAACTTGCTGCGCCGCATTTATAACCGTGGGACCATCTGACACCGCCACTGACGCTGAGTTGTGCCACTGTGGACGGTGAAGCCGACTGGCATCATCAGCTGCCACAGAGGAGCCGTGCTTTTACGCCGCTCATTGTTCAGTATTGACAACAGAAAAGGGACGACGGAGCGGAGCAGACTGTGGCGCGACAGGAGACGGAGGACCTAATCTGCTGTTGCATTCCCCTGTGCTTGTGATAGAGCGGCGCTCCATATTTAGCCAGGGCTCCTCAGCCAGCGTCACTGACACCCCATCCAGATAGACGCGGAGAGTCTGAGCGCGTCCTGCAACACTCCTGCATCCTCACATGCACCATCATCATCCCAGAGCTAATGCGTGTTTATTTTACTGCTCTCTTTGTTTTTATTATTTCTAATGTTATTTATACTTCTCTCCCTCAAACTCCATCCATGAGATTTTTTTTTGCTTTTTTCCTCAATATTTTGCTGTATTTTATTGCTGCATTTTATTGCTGTATATGTGTTCTGAACATGGAGCTCCAGCACTGCTGTCAATATAGTATCTTTACTTTTGATCAGTCCAATTCACACTAGTAAAACTCAATAAAAATGGAAGCAGGTCTATTTTTCCTCACAATTTTAAGGTTTTAATAGCCATCTGGGTGTGAAATAAAGTCCTGGTTCGAGATATTAATGTTGCTGTAAACATATTTCATGGCATTAGAACCAGTTGGGATGAAGCGGCTGGACGTCCCAGCATTTGCTTTGCCTGAGCTTGTTTGTTTGCTGGTGCTGATCTTCCTCACTCAGGAACACTGCTTATTCTTGGCGGACAATATTTAGACTCGGTCTGCAGGGAGCAGGTCTGCGCTCTGTCAGACACTGTAAACCGGCTGCTCCTCTCAGGTGGGTCATCGACCAGTGGGAACGAACACCACCACCTTGTATGGTCAGAGGCAAACCCGAGACAAGGGGATGCTTGAATGGACAATGATGGAGAACCAACACACGTGCAGTGATTCCACGCTCTCACCACATGAGCTGCTCTTATATGAGCGATGAGTTTCTGTGGCTGGGGAAATCTGCACCTGGACTGTCTTGTGTTTCACACACTGTTACACAACTTTAACAGCAGCTGTTTTCCTTCCACTTCCTGCTTGGAGATGCACCTGAACGTAACGCAGTAGATCATCCAGTGACGGGCGGATGAGCTGATGTGCTCAGCCCTGAGAACTTGCCGCCACGGTACATAAGTGTGCGGAAAGAAACAGGTAAGAGTCATGGATATCGCCTGCACATATGTTGCTTTATTTGTCTGTGCCATGAGGACGTCAGTTCCAGAACTTCTCTGCTCCACTTTTCCGTCTTTGTTGGCACATATTGCAGGATATATCATTGTTGTAGAGCGACTTTGTTTTCTGACTGGTGGCTGCCGTTACGTTGACGATGAGGATGTTGGATCAGACGGTCCTCACTGGTCAGTTGCGGACAGTGCAACCTGACCTACACCTGAGGCAATATCGAGAGAGACTTGTGCGAAGGCCTCATGGAAGCATCAACTAGTGTTAGACCATGTACATTCAATGTTAAATGTCATGTTCTTATTATTATTTCACTGTGTTTTTTTTCTTCTTCAGCCTTGTCGCGCTCTGTTATTGTGCCACACCCCCCTCTGGCTATGAGGCACTGAATTATGGGCTGTTTCATTTGACTCTGTGTGGGAAGTCGACAGGCGTTGGAGTATTATATCACATGACTTGGTTTGAAACGGTACCGAATTTTGATCATCGGCATGAGACCAACT
The DNA here is from genome assembly GCF_027744825.2 of Synchiropus splendidus. Classification (NCBI taxonomy): domain Eukaryota; kingdom Metazoa; phylum Chordata; class Actinopteri; order Syngnathiformes; family Callionymidae; genus Synchiropus; species Synchiropus splendidus. Next base: position 6,776,299 of record NC_071351.1, read on the forward strand.
GTTTCAGTTCAGTGCTTTCAGAGCAGTGTGGCTCCATGACTGCATTCTCTTCTGAGTCAAAAGCCAGTGTCACCCCACAGTTCAATATCAGTAGCAGCAGTGAAATGAAAACAAGGTCAAACAACACAACAGAATGAACATGAACTCAGCTCTTCTGACCTGGAAGCAGCGATCTCCGCCTTCTGCTTGGCGATGGCCGCCGCCCTCTGAGCGCCCTCCACGGCTCGCTCCACCTTCTGCTTGATCTTGGTTCCCTTCAGTTGGATCACTCTCTTCTTAATGGCTTTCACCAGCATGTTGTTCAAGTACTTGCCCTCTTCTCTGCCGCCCTCAGCAAAGGTGGTGCAGCCGTAGCCGTGTCTTTGATTGTTCAGCCATTCTCCTTCATACTTAAGCCCACTGGAGCGTTCGCTTATTCCATAGCCCGATCTCTTGTCGTTCTTCCACTCCCCCATGTAGACCTCCGTGGTGGTGGCGTCGATGTCGGCCTCCACCGGGGGGAAATCCTCCGCTCCGGCGAGGCTCTCGTCCATGCTGATGGTGGAGTTGGTGTCGCTGGCATTGGAGCTGAGCGCGGACTCTGTCCTCAGGAAGCTGATCTTGCTCTTCTGGCTGGACAGTGAGGTGCTCGAGTCCGACTTCTTCAGCTTACCCAACAGAGAGCTGCGCTGAAACAGGCCCTTCTTCTTCGGCTTCACCGCATCAGGATCCACCTGAAGGGTCAGTGCAAATCCACCGCGCGACGGGCCGAGCTGAGTCGGCGTGGCGATGGGCGTGTCTTCGCCGGACGCGTTGGTGGTGGTGATTATTGGGATGTCTTGCTGCAGGACGGTGCCGTTGCTGTGCTCGCTGCGGAGGGAGGTCAGGGAGGTACGAAGAGGAGAGCGGACGACTGCCGCCATGCCGTACGGAACACTCTGGCGAACCCCATAGCCATGCCGCATCCCACCGGTGAACTGACCTTGAAATGTGCCTGAGGAAACAAGCACATGGAGTTTCTTAACTTAGATCCAGACAACAGTCTTTAATGTAAGGAACAAGTAAGGTGAGCATCCTCAAAAACAAGTCTGGAACTGTGCCTCGCCTTACAAACCCAACACTATATTCTCCCCGTTTCCAAAGGCCTTTTCACCTCTTTTTCAGTCGCCACTTACATGTACATGTTTGTGCAACTGGAAAATCCTCACGATACAATGGCAGATCCGCAGGGAGTGGTCTGTATGGATCACACATGACTTGAGTCACGTTGCTCTTTGGTATGTTAGCGCTGGACGCTGGTGCGAGCACTCACAAATGAATAACAAAATGGATGAATAAATGACGGCGTCTTCTGCAGTTTGGCTTCCGATTGTTTTAATCGGCAGTTTGAAATGGCAAGACTCGCGACAGCTGCATCATTTTCCGGGAAATGTGACCACTGATCACATGACATTACTAAAAAAGCAGCCATTGTGCATCATATTTTTTGCATTATCCACCCATCCTTGGCTTCTCACAGGCTCAACCCAACACCTCAAAGCCACACCACCTTCTTCTCTTCCACTGTGAGCCTCCCCTGGAGTGACACCCTATCGCAGAGGGAGAATCCGCCCATACTCCTGCCGTCCAGCAGCACTGAGATTCATCTCCTTATTCAGCTTGACTTCTTGTTCTTGTCTGGCAGCTGCATCAAGCGGCAGCTTCTCGATGGGCAAATGTTGCTGCTCTTTTGGAGCCAGTACCCTGAGTCTTCTTGGTGGAAACTGAGGTGGGAGCTGAAGAACTTCTCCTCCGCCTCACACAATGCAGAACGTTTGATGTTGAAACCCTTCCATCGTGGACAGTTGTTGCCAGGATTGTGAAGTGACCAAAAATGCTTATAAGACAAACATGAAGTTCAAAACAGATATTTTAAAACGGTATTTTAACTCAAGTAGAGGCTCAGGCTGCGACAGGCAAATGGGGCGAGTAGTGCGGGTGTTTGCTATTAATACTCGCCGGCATCTGCTGCACCCTGAACCCCCCCCCTCAACACACACACACACACACACACCCTGCTGCTGGCCTCACAGCTGATGAGTCAGCTGTTGAGGTGGGAAACTACCGCTGATGTACAAGTACACGTCATCACATTCAGTTTCAGCTGTCTACAGTGACACTATGGATCAGTACCTGGTACTAATACACTCCCCATGACACTAGTCAGTGTCCAGTCCACACTAGAGCCCAGGACCAATAGGGCGCGGTGGGAATAAGGTCCTGGGCCAAGTGACATGAGGTCTGGAACTAAACCTGCTGCACTACATGTGTTTCCTGAGGAGCCTTAAAACAACATCCAGACTTGAAAGTAGAAATACACAGACGTTGCGCGCCAGTTTCCTGCAGTGTCCTTCAGATTGACAGCAACAGAGGAATGAATGGCTTCTGCCACAGACGTCATAATACGCCATATGTGTCAAGCGCTTCGACCTCAATCATAAGGCAGCTCTGTTTATGGGGACATGAAAATGGACTTGCGTCACTATGGTGAGCTGCTAAAGTGAGGGGTTGTTACCAGGTTATTACAGATCTGGAGTGAAGGAAACTCACCTCCGTCTGCGTAGGTTTCAGTTCCGTATCCATCCTGGAGTCCGTTATTCCACGTGCCCTCGTACTTGGCGCCGCTGCCCACGCTGACTCGGATCCCGTATCTGCCCTTAAAGCCGTGGGTCCACTCCCCTCTGTAAGTCCAGTGTCCTTTGCTTTCGACCCCGAGACCGTGGCGCTTGCCCTGCGACCAGTAGCCCTCGTATGTGTTCCCGCTGGGCCAGGTGTAGACCCCCACCACCTCGAAGCCGTAGTTCCAGGACCCGGAGAACTCGCCCTGACCCTTGGGTCCGGTGCAGATGCCGTGGCCGTGGGCCTTCCCTCCCTCCCAGCCGCCGCAGTAGGCGCCGCCGTCGTCGAACTCGAAGCGACCCCCGCTCATCCCTCTCCGCCCTGATCAGCCTGTTGCTCGGATGAAGAAGCGCCGTCCGAGGGTCAACGCCTGACATTAAACCCCGGGCTCCTCAGCACGTCCCGGACACGTCCTGCTTCCCCGTGCGTCCATGAAGTGGCAAACCTTTTTTTTTTTCCGAGGAGGACTGTGGTGAATTGAAGTGTTTCTCGATGTCCCGACTCGCCAATGGTCTTACATGGCGTTCACCCCGCTCCCCCCGGCAGTGACCCCCAGAGATCTAGTGACAGTCGCTCCTGCTGGAAATACTCGAACCAGACTCGCACACACGCACTGGCGCGCGGCGCCAAAAATACGCGCCAATCGCGCCTCAAGTCGTCCGTGCCATCCAAGACTCCAAAAGTTCCTGTCACTTACTCACAAATGAAATGACAACTACTTCGACAGAGCGTCGTATATTGACGCTTGCATTATCATCACGCAAATAAAAGCTTTCAGTAATGGTGAGGCACGTGACTGATCCAACATCTCACCTGTGCAGTAGTTTCATACGGACCTACACAAACCGACCCGAGCAGCTCTTGGAATGACCCTGCTATAGTTCACCACAGACATGACGCCCTCTGCTGGACAAAGGTAGAAACTGCAGCACTTTGAATACTCGATTTTGGACGATAAAAATTGTAATTATATTTCATTATAGCGCACTATGTAGTAAGGATGAACATTCTTTCAGCAAGTTGAAATACATAAAACTCATACTTTGAAGGCTAGTTTCTCTTCCGTGTTATAGCATAAAAGTTTATTCCACCAATGTAATTCTGCACGACATGATGCATCCACAGAAAATAAGATGAACTCTTTCAGTCACATTGATACATTTGGCATATAAACACAGTTACTGTGTTTAAATGACGTCACCAAAGAACTGAAATTGACAGCCCTCTTTGAGCCTTCCAGCCTGTCGTTCCTGCTCCTGTACATTTTTATTGGCTTAAAAACAGGGAGCTGCTTTATGAGTCAGCACCCGCACATTTAACAGTTAGTTGTAATTTTAAAACCTTGTAATAACTTAAATATGAATTGAAAAGTGGAAGACAATAGTTTCATCATTAACAACAATAAAACCACAACAGGGAGAAACAAAGCAAAGTCAGAATGTCCCAAATCAAAAGGGTCACCAAACCAGCAGACGTCCATAAACATGACTAAGAGTCCAACAGAAAGCGTCACCGAACCGGGAGAATCAAAGGAAATTAAATCTGGAAACAGAGAGATAAAAGCACAATGAACAGAGATGGTCGATCACAAAACAAACCAGGAAACACATGGAAACCGAGGAAGAAGAAAACACTAACTCAGGCACCAGACAGAGTCATCCAAATAAGCAAACAAGCGCACAGAAAGAGAGAACGAATGAGGAGAGCCAATTTACCACGGGAACAAGAGGAGACCATCTGGCACACGTTGCTGGAGTCCTCTTATACACAGGTGATCAGGGGTAGATCGGCTCCAGCCGTGTGCCACAGGAACAGGAAGAAGGAGGGAGAAAGCAAAACAGGACTCAAGTGACCAAAATAAAAGCGGAATCATGACACTCCACTCATCCAGCTCTTTGAGTCGGACCCAGTTCGCTTGGTGGCAAATGCTACTAACAGATGCCACAATCTTCAGTGAAAGCTGTTGTTCAACCAGTGACCAGTCTCATGGATTATTGAAGTCACACATTCTCCCTCTCGACAAGAGAATTCACACGCCATCAGGGAACCTTCTCCAAAGGCTGCCAAGTGAAATGAAGTTTATAGGGTTTACAGAAAGTGTGCAATCATGACTTAAACAACAGTAGGCAGGTGCATAAGTTTGAGCACCCCAACAGAGAAATGACATCAATATTTTGCAGGAACAACAGCCTCTAAACGCTTCCTATAGCTTCCAAGGAGGGTCTGGGTTCTGGTTGAGGGTGTTTCTGACCATTCTTCTTTACAAAACATCGCCATTTCAGTCAGGTTTGATGGTTTCCAAGCGCGCTTTAAATCACACCGCAGATTTTCAATCACATTCAGTTTGTCCAAATAACTCCATTGTAGTTTCATCAGTCCACAGCTCCTTATTCCAAAATGCTTTAGCAGATTTCAAGCGACTCGGTTTGTGGCATGTGCGCAGAAAAGGCATGACTCTCCCATACAGCATCTGTGCAAAGTGCGCTGAATAGTTGACTGATGCACAGTGGCACCATCTGCAGCAAGATCATGTTGTAGGTCTTTGGAGCTGTGGGTTGAGTTTGACTGTTCTCACCATCCTTGGCCTCTGCTTATCTGAGATGTTTCATGGCCTGCCACTCCGGGTCTTCACTCGAACCGTGCCTGTGGTCTGTGGATGTTGAACAAACTGTCATTTGACAGTTTTATGACAGTTGTTTTGAGGCTCCCATGTTGCCGCTCTTCTGAGAAGATGCGAAGAGGAGAACAACTTGCAACTCGCTCCTTTAATACCCCTTCTCATGAATGGCTTCACCTGTGCATGGAGGTCAAGGATGAGCTTACCAAACCAATTTTGTGTTCCAATATAGGTATTCAAATCACTAAAACAACAAGGGTGCCCCAACTTATGCACCTGCCTACTGTTGTTTAAGTCACTATTGTGCACTTTCTGTAAACCCTATGAGCTTCATTTCACTTCTCAAATGTGTTTGTCTGCTCCATGACATATTGAACTGAAATGGCTGATCCGAACAACCAATGATTTATAAAGGAAAATCCCAAACTTTTGCGTGCGACTGCAATTCACGTATGATTCCGGTTTCATGTGCGTGGCTCGGTGTGACCGCTAGGTGGCGCTGATTGACTACCGCTGCCACCACGACGCGGGTAAACGTGTTTATTTGAGCGATGACAAAAAAGGAGGTGACTTTAATGTTTAGTCGGTCACGTTGTAAGTAAAGGAGAAATACGTTGGCCATGAAGTGGGAGGTTTATATCCATGTCGCACTGGCGTTGCGTCCTGACAGGAAGCTGCTGCTGCTGTTCAGTCATGACGCGGCATCACATGATGCCAAAGCATCGTGAGTCTGGTCGTTGTTATCAGGTAACTACTTTCCTTCAGCACCGGGAGCTGTCCAGCACTGACGGGTGCTGATCCAGGAGCGCGCGCGCGCGCCCCCCCTCCTCCTCCCCGCGCGCCTCCCGTCTCCTCTCCTCCACACGCACAAAGCGCTCTGTCATGGCGTCTTCCAACCATGTCACCCCCACCAACTGTAGCTGGTGGCCCATCTCCGCGATGGACGAGGACGGCAGCCGAGTGACAGACGGGGAGGCGGAGTGCGAGGAGGCGACGACGGAAGCCAAAGCCCTCAACAAGGACCGGCTGGTGTTGTACCACTGGACGCAGTCGTTCACCTCCCAGAAGGTAGGGAGTGCGGAAAATGGTGCCCCTCTGCAAGACGCGTGTTTGTTGTGATGGGAGCGTGTCGCTGCAGGCTGGATGTTCCCGTCCACTGCCGCATAAAAGAGCGTCGAGCCTCGCCGCTTGTTGCCATTTGCTGGGGGCATCACAGCGTCTGCTGAATGAGACGGCCACCGATGTCCATATGACAGCCTGAATTATGCATTCAGTGTTGTGCTGGACAAACCTCAGACCACCTCCTACATCAGGGGGGGTTCAATCGCAGCATCAATGTTCCCTCACTGCTTTAATTCTCCAGCATTTCAACATGGCTTTGCCGTGCAAGCTTGGGCAGCAGGCAGAGTATGTGTGTAGTAAAGCAGCACTGCAGTGGTCTGGAGTCACCATCGGCCACCACAGTAGCTGTCTGACTTAAGTTGTTATTATTCATTTATGACACTGTTATTATTATTCTCTTGAGTTCTCCCATTTGAAGTCGCGAACCTTCTATGAAGGTTCAAATCTCAAACTTAGTGTTTCTTTCTTTCTCCTGCCTTGAAGTTTGCACCTCCATAAAAAGATATTTTCACTGTGACAGCTGCAGGACTTGAAATTCACCTTTCACGTAAGGTGGATGTAAGTAATATTTTCCTGCAACATTCCTGGAAACTCGAGAGATAAAACAAAGAGACAAGTAGTCTCTACTGGAGCTGGGTGATATGTTTACAAGAAAAAAAAAAAAAAAAAAAAAATCATGCATCTGGAATAGTTCCCATCTTTTAAAGATTATTTTCAAAATGACAGTTTCCGTTAGGAAAACCATAAAAAATAATATTCAGTCAGTTTAAGAAACAACAAAGCAAATTGAATTGGAAATTGATGGATGAAATATGAGTTATTATTTTTAAAAAAAGGAAAAGTATGACAGTGTTATTACAGTGCTACGGAGCCTTGGAAGTGACATGCATGACTTTTTTTTTATTTTTTATCTTGAGATAATTTTTATCTCGACATAACTGAGATAAAAATTATCTCGAGACAGTTGTTATTTTGGGCAAAAAAAAAATAAAGTCAAGCATGTCACTTCCAAGGCTCTGTACAGTGCAAATAAATTGTTGAAGTATGGTCATTCAAAAACGCTCTCCATGTTAGGAGTGACGACGCGGAGTGGGACCCAAGTGCAGTGATGAAAGTCACAGGAAGCAGGAGCGAGTCAAAGACAATAGTTTAATCATTAACAACAATAAAACCACAGCAGGGAGAAACAAAGTGAAGTCAGAATGTCCAAAATCAAAGGGTCACCAAAACCAGCAGAAGTCCATAAACATGAATAAGAGTCCAACAGAGAGGGTCACAGAACTGGGAGAATCAAAGGAACTTAAATCTGTAAATAGATAGTCGATCACAAAACAAACCAGGAAACACACGGAAACAGAGGAAGGAACAAACCACTAACTCAGGCACCAGGGTTTCAGACAGAGTCATCCAAATAAGCAAACAAGCGCACAGAAAGAGAGAACGAACGAGGAGAGCCAATTTACCATAGGAACAAGAGGAGACCATCTGGCACACGTTGCTGGAGTCCAGGTGCTCTTATACACAGGTGATCAGGGGTAGATTGGCTCCAGCCGTGTGTCACAGGAACAGGAAGAAGGAGGGAGAAAGCAAAACAGGACTCAAGTGACCAAAATAAAAGCGGAATCATGACACTCCACTCATCCAACTCTTTGAGTCGGACCCCGTTCGCTTGGTGGCAAATGCGAAAGCTACCAGAAACACCAACCAGTGACCAGTCTCATGGATTATTGAAGTCATTGTTTTCTATTTTCGTGTCACACATCCTCCCTCTCGACAAGAGAATTCACACGCCACCAGGGAACCTTTGGAGAAGGTTCTGATGGCTGCATTCAGAGCACAAGTCCACACAGTGGCACTTCAGGGAGCCATGGAGGATAGACCCTCTCAGAGATCAGTCAGCCACCAATGCTCTTCGTCCGACCGCAGAATATTTACTGTGCATTATACGTGCCGTCATCATCATCGCCAACAGTTCAGGCGGCTCCTTTTATAGCACTTTCTCACCACTTCAAACTCGGGATGTAGCTTGACGTGCTGAAGGTTCTTGGCTCACACTCGGTCGATTGAATGTCACCTTGAGGTGATCCATTCTAATATGCGTCTTTTAAGCCCTAATCTGTTTCAGTGTATTCGCACATTTGTTGTGATGCAAGCTGTTCTAAATGCTGTAGAGGTCAAACTTGGCTCTGCATGGACCCGTGCTTCTTTGAGTGAGGGGTTTCTGTGTTGAGAACTCAGACCAGAGTCGGCCTGGAACTGTTCTCCCACAGATGAAGGACGAACGTTGACTGAAACTACGTGTCTTCACTCTCAGTCTTTGTTCTCACCAAGCTATTATTGCGATTCAACATTCTAAAAAGCTCTTGCTATGCTCAATGAGACGTTGTTGTGTTTAGTTGTTGTGTCGTCTATGAAGTTGAAGGGTAAAATGGCGGTGTCTCATGTGTGGTGAGTTTACTGAGGACTTGTGCTGAGTCATGTGTTTGAGAAAGGTGTTATAGATATGTTATAGAGTTGAATAGGGGGGTATGAGTTTAAAACATAGTTGTAATTTCAAACAAACCGATGCTCACGGAGGCCTGAGAAGGGTCCAGCGTCATCACATATATGGAATTGTACAGCAACATTTGGTGGCCAACTGAAAAACACACCCTGGAGAGTGTCGCGGATGAGTTCAGAAACCTGCTCAATAGAGCGCTAGCGAAAATACAATTTAAATGTCCTGGGAAAATGTACTTTTTCAAGCAAGAACATGAGTCTAATACCAGTAACTCTTGGTGTTTTGATCCATATTTGTAGCTGCTCATACTCAGTGGATGCTGAAGACATGGATATTCCAAACTGGAATTATATCGATTTGATATGTGGGGCAATAATATTGGGTAAAAAAAAGTTCCAAACTTCATTTGCCTTAATTCCACTGTAAACACCTGCTGACTCAGTGTTTGTGGACTGCATCTTTTGGTCTTTTTCAAGGTCATATTTTTTGTGGATTCTAATGGAAGGCAGGCGTCAAGAAACAGATCCCTGTGACTTTAGAAATATGTCGGTGAGAATATCGGTTGCTGAGGGTGGCAGCACAGATACTTGGCCTGAGCGCTCACTGACTCATATCATTACGTAACTCCCTGTTAGTGTTGTTATTGTCAGCACTGCCAGTCTGGGCCTTCAAACATTGCAAGATACTTTGGCAGGACTGTGGCGAAGATAATATTTGTTCCGGTGACCGGCAATACATTGACACGAACAGTTTCGTATTTCAAATCGCAAGTGAAGATGACGTTTATGTGCCTGAAAAGTCGGACGTGCTTCGGATATACTGACATTTTAACACACGTTCGTGCCACCTCAGGCCGAATAAAAATCCACCCCTTACTCTCAAGAGACTTTCGTGTCCAGTGTTGATGCAGACGGCAGTCTCCATCATTGTTTGTCGACTCAGTAGGCTTTCAACAGAAGCGTATGTTCGCATGACAGAAGGTCGGAGGTTGGGGCGCCATTCAGCCTTCGACGTGGAAGACTGACTTTGGTGTTGACATCGTGGCAATGTGGCATGTCTCTGTCTGCTGACGTTCACTCGCACGTATGTCAGGTTGGTTTCCAGTGAAGCGCAGGTCAGTTGCTGTTGGACTACTGCGCACAAGTCGAGTCACTCTGAAGTCACTGGAGGAGGATCTCGAAGATCTCACTGCGATAACTGGGCAACTTTACCCCACTTTAACTTGGTTACAGTTTTAAAGTGAACTTCGTATCACCCACCCTAAGTCCCATTACTCCTCATCCAGTGTCTCCCAAATCCATCAGGTTCCTTGTCTGCCATGTTCATGACCGTAACCTCAAAAGACTGTTGCGGTTGCAGGTGCGGCTGGTCATCAACGAGAAGGGCCTGGTGTGCGAGGAGCGGGACGTGAGCCTGCCGCTGCAGGAGCACAAGGAGCCGTGGTTCATGAGGCTGAACCTGGGAGAGGAGGTGCCCGTCTTGCTCCACGGAGAGACCATCATCAGTGACTACAACCAGATCATCGACTACCTGGAGAAAAACTTCACTGGAGGTTTGTCTCGTGAGCTCAAAGGTCTGACATCTGCAGGGCTGTTGATCAAAATAAATAATATTATAAAGAGCTTAGAAAACAATGTGCAAGAAAATGCAGAATATCGTGCCAAAGAATCCTTCACTGTAGTTTTTTCAGGGATGAATTGTACAGTTTTATTGCCACAGGAAGAAAGTCTTTGAGACGGGAAGCCTCAGTCTGTTGGTCTATTGGAGCAGGAGCGGATGGAGGGGTGGGTGATGTCCAGGATGCTCCTTAGTTTCAGGAGCATCCTTCTCTCCATAACCGTCTCCATGGAGTCCAGCTTCTCTCTCTTTACACATCATCCTAACCTCGACGCAGAGAGGCTTTTTCTCACATTCAGTTGCAGGCCATCTGGCATGTCGGTGCCGCCGCAGAGGATCATCAGTGATTCTCTGAGCTCGCTCTTTGTACGCCTGCAACCATGTGCTGCTGCTGCCCGGCATCACAGTCACATGACTATGGAATGTTCTGGGAAGGACCCGAGGGGGGCTACATGCTCCCGCCTGGCCTGGTTCATTGAAAGGCTGGCCGGGCGCTTGAAAACCCCATTTGGAAAAACCTGGTCTGAACCTGAAAAGGTGCTTCATGGCAGGAACCGCAGAAGCTCATGAACTGTGACATCATCTGACGGAAACCTCTGCAAGACACGTCGGCGAATACACACAAACTTGTGACTTACCAGATGTAAACAAGTACTTTGAGTCTTGCTGACTTGTGCCTCAGCAACCCTTGGCTGCGCCCTCCCACTGTAGTTTATACGAGTATGAGGCTGGTTCCAGGTTCTGAAGCGTGCTGGTGTGATGCTTGTCACGTCACCACTGCCAAAGATCTGGAAAACACAAGATGGCACTGGCTTCATGTTCACACACACACACACACTCTCACTGTAACCAGCCTACACACATGGCTAACCTTCATCGTGACTCTGGCCCCGACTGGAACCCAGTTGAAATGACCCAGTTATTTTGAAGGTTTCATCCTCAAACTGACAGTTGGCGTTTGGCCAAATGGTCCCCACAAAGGTATCAGAATCCCTAAGTCAGAACCAACATTTCTTGAAAAGGTTGGTGGGCTCAAGTGTAACCCAGAGAGAGAACAGGATTTGTGGATGGGATTCTTTGGTTTTGGTTTGTGTCCACAGCTTCCAGGGGACTGTGGCCTGCCACTGCTCTCAGATGAGAACTGACGTGTCAGCAAAAAACGGAGTCGTGCGCAGACTAGTTTGAGATGCAACTGAGGGAATCGAAACCCTACGAAGCATCGGCTGCTCCCACATCCGCCATGTTTATCTTCTGAGATCCGCTGCAAGGCGTGAGCAGGGCGTCATGCCGGGGCATCAGACTGCTTACTCAGCATTCTGAAACGGTGCCAAGAACCTCTCCTCCCTCAGCGACGGAGGCCCGTGCAAGCTCAGCGACACTGCCCGTCTGGCTGGGTCTCTGAGAGCGTCGTGCCATGGTTAAACGGAAAGCGCAGAGGGAAGGAATCAAGTCTGTCTCCTGCCAAAACGGAGATTTGTCCAAATGTTGAATGTGTCGGAGCCAGAATAACACTGGTCCAAATTGATCTCTTATTGACCTTCAGATTTTGGGAGCAGACAGATGCCGATAAATGCCAAATATCTGAGCCGATAATCGGTCCATCCGAGTGTTTATCCACCTCACAGGTCTGGCACATCAACACGTCCCCTCAGAACCTCATGTGAGGCCTTGTGCGGGGTGATAAAGCTGCACATTTAGTTGACAATGCCAGGCATTTTCCCTTCCTTTGTAGCACTGTCACCCTTTGTTATTGATGTATCTCAGTTATGATGAGTAACTTACAAGTTTCCATGAGTCATCGTGAGAATCCTACACGTGAAAAGCCCACTGGCGTGTTGTTTTTTTTGGTCTGCAGAGACCGTGGCACAGCTGATCCCTGATGCAGACTCACCGGTCCACGAGCGGGTGCAGCAGTATCGGCAGGTGCTGGACACTCTGCCCATGGACGCCTACACGCACGGCTGCATTCTGCATCCGGAGCTCACAACCGATTCCATGATTCCAAAGTACGCCACCGCTGAAATACGGAGTAAGTGTCATCGACGTGCCGGAGTGACTTGGCTGTGTGGTGACGGAGCAGCAGCTCAGGATCCAAGCCAAGACTTCGACCTTGCGCCTGTGTGAAGCTTGATACTATAGATAACCATATGAGACGGTGCTGTTATCGTGTCATTATAATCCAGCGCCTCAGAAAGCTCTGTGTGTGTGTGTTTAAGGACATCTAGCTAACGCTGCAACAGAGCTGATGAAGCTGGACCATGAAGAACCACAGCTGACAGAACCCTACCTGTCCAAGCAGAAGAAGCTCATGGTGAGTTCGGAAAAACCACTGGAAACACCTCATGTTTTGACACTTCGACTGTAGCAACTTTAGTCCAGAGTTGAGTTGAGTTTGGTTTGTGTTATATGAGTGTTTTAAAAACCCAGTTGTTTTTTAATATTATATATATATATATATATATATATATATATATATATATATATATATATATATATATATATAATAACAACAATACCACTACTACTACTAATAATAATAATAATACAACTGTAATTACATGAACAGAGGACATGAACAGTTTCTCATTTGAAATCGAAAGTGAAGATGACGTTTATGTGCCTGAATTTGCGAGAAAAGCCGGACGTGCTTCGGATATACTGACATTTTAACACACATTCGTGCCACCTCAGGCCTTTGGGCGACAAGCTGAATAAAAATCCACCTCTTAGTCTCAACCCCTGATGGAGAGAGTCATGTCGGAGAGTGGAGCGAGTGGGTGCCAAAAGAGTCACATCACTACCCTTTTTATTTCAAGACATTGAAAACCAAAAGTCACATGGGCAGATCAAATAAATGCAACTGGAAAATCCACTGGAAACACCTCATGTTTTGACACTTCGACTGTAGCAACTGTAGTCGAGAGTTGAGTTGAGTTTGGTTTGTCTTATATGAGTGTTTTAAGAACCCAGTTGTTTTTTAATATTATATATATATATATATATATAATCACAATATTACTACTACTACTACTACTACTACTAATAATAATAATAATAATAATACAACTGTAATTACGGATTTTTTTGCAGGCAAAAATCCTGGATCATGATAACGTGAACTACCTAAAGAAGATCCTGGGAGAGTTGGCGATGGTTTTAGATCAAGTTGAAGCTGAGCTGGAGAAACGGAAAATAGAATATCAAGGTATGAATGCACCAACAAGACACCGATTCTAGCAGGCAGTGGGTTCGTTCTTCAGGCAGGAGAAAGAGAGACCAACAAAGCCGTGCTTTAGTGACCGCATGGATGTGGTTTCTGGTGGTGGTGGGTTGATGAGGCTTCGTGAAACAGTGTCGTCATTTTCGCGAGATGGCGCTCGCACCGTCTCAGTGAAACCTCACATCATTTATAAACTCAGAGCGCCATCTACTGAGCTGTGAAAGTAAGGACAGCGAAGCCTCGCCCGCCCACCACTGATCCCCAGTGAGGCCACTAAACCCTCTCTTGTGTTGCAGGTCAGAGGTGTGACTTGTGGCTATGTGGACCTGAATTTACTCTAGCTGATATCTGCCTCGGAGCCTTGTTGCACCGGCTCAAGTTCTTGGGACTTTCTAAGAAATACTGGGAGGACGGCAGCCGACCCAACCTTCAGTCCTTCTTTGTGCGCGTGCAGAAACGCTACGCCTTCCGCAAGGTCCTGGGCGACATCCACACGACCCTGCTGTCGGCCGTCCTACCCAACGCCTTCCGCATGGTCAAGAAGAAGCCGCCCTCCTTCTTCGGCGCCTCCTTTCTCATGGGCTCCCTGGGCGGGATGGGCTACTTTGCCTACTGGTATTTAAAAAAGAAATACATGTAGTGAACGCCCTCATGTTGTGTTTCTGTCTGTGTATCTGTGTGATGTTTCAACTTTTTTCTGTGACCTTTTACGACTGCAGGAAAACCTATATAGAGAACACCATTACCGACCTGAGGAAAAGATCCCCGACAGCACATGTTCTGGTCATCCAACGTTCATTTCTGGCAGCAGGTTGAGACGTCTATATGTCGCTCTGCCGCTCACACCTCCAGGTGCGAGGGTTTGGGCGGCCGGAAGCTGCCACTTGGGGAGTGAGGAGGAGCCGTTCAGGACACTCACTTATTCACCTTCTGGTTACCGACGGGGATGAGCGTGTATGAGGAAAAGCTATTTTCAGATGTGGTGGATCGCCCATGACTTATTGATGCCCCAGATGATATTCAGACTGAAGAACTGCTGCTGACTCAGCCTCAGTTCCAAATCAGGACCAAGCATCTTCATGTTTGCAAACACCCTCCAACGTTGCCGTCCATCTCCGTCACAGCTGGAAGGTGACTAAGAAACGTTCTGTCTCGACTCCGCCCACACAGCAACACACACACACACACAAGCGTTGGGTTTATTGGAGCACCAGAGATGACACAGCACACACCGGTCCATTGCCGCTGGCTTGGTGCCGTGCAGGAGGTCAGAGCTCTCAAGTGGTTAGAGGCCGTACAGTCATCGAGTCCCACGTGCGCTCCGTCCGATGCCATGTGTGTCGGAGCGGCAAACCAAAGAGGACGATTCTTCAATTTTCAAGTCAGATTCAGGAGGCATCCCAGCTGTGTCCCGAACACATGCTCCCATCCCTGGGACACAAGCCAATCTGTCCAACACTACCATTTTTCACCTCTTCTTCTTCATTTAACTTACTTTTAGCTGGCTAATATTTTCCGAAAAAAATGTTTTGTGGTCATTCTTGATCTATTTCGACGTTATTTTAAGCATCTTTGTGAGGCGATTGTGGTGGATCACATCCAAATCTGAGCCATGAAAAACGCACAATACGATCGAGTCAAGCACCGTCTCCGTGCTGAAGGCCATGGCTCTGCATTTCATGCCGATAATACAACAATAACTCTCATTTCTGAAGGCTTGCAGACCCACTCCCATAGCGGTGGGAGCAGGCGCGACATAAATGAAGAGGCAGCAGGAGGGTGGGTCACATGACACGCTGGGCTGCTTCTGAACCTCCTGCATCACACCAAGAGAGGTTGTTGTGACCGTGGCCGTCACTCACTATAGTATTTTTTTAATCCTTTCCTTTGGATTCTTTTATATTTCTATATACCTATCTATATGTATATATATATATGCATTTATTTATGGTGCTTTTTATGATGTCTGTTCATAAGCCTTAATTTATTCAGTTGCCATCAATGAGTAATAAATGAAGAAAATGGAACATTGACACGGGTTGGTCCTGGTTTTGTTTACCTCCTGGATCACATGACATGCCGTTTGACTGTTGTTTATAACATGCATGAACTGGATCCGAACCGTCGGGGCCCACAGATTTGAACTGAAGTCACTTAGTAACTACTTCTTGACGTTGTCGGCTCAATAAAAAAGGCAGAGTGTTTTTAAAACAGTGCTTTTATTTTCACTGAGTCACCAATGAGCAGTGAATTCTCCGTCGGTACAATAAAAGCCTCCACCGATGTGCGAGACGTTTGCACAAACCCAGAAATTGGTTCCTTAATTTAACACAGAATAATAAACATGAAAGTTACTGCTGACCAAAACATGTAGTGATGACTTGGAATCAAAAGTCTCAACAAGACAAAGTGTCCGTCAGTGGCTTGTTTCTAGGCAGCACACAGCAGCTTGGACCACCACACCGTAGTGCAGAGCTTCTCAGGAGTGGAGCTTGTGATTCCTGGAGGGCTCCTGAGGGGGCAGTCCAGGGGAGAAAGGCAGGTGGTACCAGACGTGATACGTGAGAAACCAAGCCAGCAGGCCACACGTGGTCCCCAGCAGCTTGTGCGACAGGTCGTGGAAGTACAGCGAGGTGGAGGTGAACATCACAACCCATATCAGCACCAGAAGATTCAGGGCAACGTAGAGGAGATTCACCACCGTCCTCAGCGACCAAGACAGGCCGGGAGTCTTCATCCAAACGACGGCAGCCATCTCCTCCACGATGCAAAGAGAGGAGTAGGTCAGGATGAAGGAGTGTCCCGAGATGTCGTAGCCGTGCCAGTGGAAGCCGGCCCGTCTGCACGCAGACTTGCTGGTCAACTCCTCCACCACGGTGTCCAGTGTGACGCTCTGGAAACACGATCCAGTCGCGTCCTCGATGTAGAAGAAGGTCTGGGTGCAGACGTACCAGACGGCCGTCGCCACCGCCAGAGACAGGAGCCTGCGGCCCAGGAAGGTGCTCCTGCCGCTGACGCAGGAGTTGGTGAGGAGGACAAACGGGCTGAGGAGCGCCAGGGTCCATCCCCAGGAGAGCTTCACAAAGTATCTGGGAGAAGAACCAGACTTTCACTCACTCCAGATGTGCGACTTGGGCGACCCCTGGTGTCAGGGCGGGGGACTCATTTTTCATGATGATGTATGTTTTTCTGGTGTCATTGTTTCTACAGAGTTGATGCTTTGCAAACGAGCCATTTAACAAACTATTATTTATAATCAGAAGTCTGTTAAAAAAGAACCAATGAAGCGTGTTCTTTTCAGCCAAACAAAACATTAGGCGTCTTCTATTTATATTCAATATAGAAGTGTGAATTATTCCATCACCACTGCCGCCTGAAACGCGGCGACGGAGAAATGAAATGTGATCGCAGGGTCACGCGACGGACTGAATAATGATACAGAGCTGATCCAGAACATTCATCCAACTGTTGTTCAGGTGACCATTGAATCCTCGAGCAACAGTGTCGCTTCACTTACATGTTGAGGACGTTCTTGCTGCTGCTGAAATAGGTGTGCGGAACCAGCTGTAGCTCCTTCAAGATGGAACCCACCACTGACGTTATCATAAATATCCAGGGAAGGTTTCGTCTGGCGGAGCGAAGCCCCCAAAAACTCGCCAACTTGTCCACAATAACGTCCGCGGTCGCCATGATGGACAACTTTGACCTGACTGGGAATCCGTAGTGGGCGGGGTTATGACGTCATCGCGTTTGTGCATAGTGTTGATGTCTGTAATTCGCGTAAATTTATGTTTTTCTAATAGTTTTTTAAATAGTCTATATTTAAAAGTGAAATCTGGAAATTATACGTTTTTACGCGCATGCGTAAGTACGATCTGGTCCGTCTGCCTGATGTGGTCCGCCGGAAATGATGGTGCTGGAGCAGGAAGTTACCAACTCACCGAGCGCATGCGCACACCAGCAAACTTGCAATTCTGTCAATTTATTATTTCTAATTATTAAAATAAAAAAAATAAATTGAATAATAATTGCGCGTTTCTATCTGCTATTAGAATTTTTAATCTAGTATTATTGAATCATTAATAATTTCAAACTCCTCCATTGCTTCCAATACAATGTGTATGGGAAACTGTTCTCCTAAAAGTTGTTTCATATTGATTTAACAGGAGCAGGAGGGAGCTCATCTGCCCCTGAACCAGGTTTATATGTCGACCGTGGTGCAGCGCTTGAGTCTGTCTATGTTGTTGGATTAAAAAAAAAAACAAAAAAAAAACTAGAACGTCATATGAAACATATCATATGAAACATTCAATTTCTTAATCTAGACTCTAGAAGTAAAAAAAATCTTTTATTAAGTAAAAAAAAAACTGAGTAGTAGCTGCCCACACTTGGCTGTGCTTAGGTGAGGTGAAGAGGAGAGTGCAGCCAGGTGCAAACACGCAGGACAAGAAGGAAGTGGTGGAAAAGACTTGACCCGACAGGTGAGAGTTTTGAACTTCCTGTGCCCAGTTTTGTGCCCCGAACGTCAGAGGGCTTTTCTTCACATGATCCTCTCAAGAGTTATAGGCTAGATTCAGATGACGTCATCCTGAACCCCTGTCACGTCTTGTGTGCAAGGTCAACTCCACGCAGCCGATCATCTCAGCTGAAAATATTGACAGTTTGTTGTCCGCTTGCTGTTTGACTAGGTGTTGTCCTTTTTGGGGGATATTTCTGCTCCGCGTCCAGAGTCCGGATGTGTGAGGCGCTGAGGAGGACGTCACCTTTGGTGTCCAGGAACGCTACCGCCCCCTGCTGTCACATTCAATTTCATAAAATACAGAACCAGCAAATAATCTATTGCAGTGTCAGAGAGAGGTGCTTTTCCCGCATCCTGTTGTCAACGACCTGCTGGCTGTGGACGCGGCGGTGACCTGGACCCCGCGTGCGTCAGGGGCTGACCTCTGCTCCGCTCCACCTCCCTCCTGTGGCAGCGGTGTGGGATTTTCACAGCTCTGGCTGGAATGAGTGGAATCCCAGGTGCCGTTGGAGGGGGAACCTCTCGCTGAGCGCCACCGAGCGGAGGTTACCGAGCGCGAGCCGGACGCGTCTGAGCACTGGAGTTATAAACCTATTCCCAGTCATCAAGATGGAAACTCTGCCTCATTGTGTCACACTCCGTCACGTCTGGAGCCCCTGAAGCAGCGACGTTTCTGAGCTCAATCTTCGATTTTCCATCTGCCCAAAACATCTACTGCTCCATCGTGGCTCTTTCCATCCCAGCGAAACATCTCGACCCAAGCGTCTTTACACGCCGGTGGTGGGAAAACAAAGGCAGAGTTGGAGGGCAGAATTCCAAAGTGGATATCCAGAGGGAGCAGAGAGACGTGGGACGGAGACGGAGTGTTGTCATTCCCTCAGTCAGGCTCAGCCAGGCTTCCTCGCCTCAGTGACACGTCTGCTGCGTGGAGACAACCAGCACTGTGTGTGTGTGCGCGTGGGGGCTTGTTTATACTGCTCTGACAAAACACTACCTTATGTCTTTGTGGGGACCTTTTGCCCGGGCCCAAACCTCAACTGGGCCATTCTGACTGGGTTCCAGTTTGGTCCCGACTCCTGGTTCCTTGTGCTTTGGAGGGTTAGGTTCAGGCGCAGAGGCTGGGGAAAGGGTGATGGCACTGAGAGGTCCTCACAAGGATAGAGAGAGGAACTTTCACTGGTCACGCAGCTCAGCGTCACCTTTCCTAAACCCTAACGGGAATAATGAGTCAGTGAGTCCCCCCCTCCCACCACCACCGCCACCCTCCCTGCTCCTCCCTCCGCCTCGAGCCTGTGCACTGTCTCAGACAGCAGTTGCACTCGGAGCTGCTCGCTGTGCTGACAACTGCCACGCGTGGGTTGTGGCTGTTGCTGGCTCCCTCTTGTTTATTCCAGGTCCCATTTAAAACCAGACCCAGCTGGCCGGCACCACCCGAAACCCACAAACTGGCCGCCGCCGATATTGTCTTCTTCTGTGGTCGCACATGTTGGGGGGGTGATGCAATGTTCTTTTCTCAGTCGGAAAACAGCATCACACCCTTCGTAAAAGTGTCCGCTGGGGTTCGACTCTCCGGAGAAGTGGTGAACGTCTCATGTCCCGTGTTGTCTTCGTCACTTATTCAAGTCAAGTGAGAGGATTTGAATTGGAGCTAAAGAAAGAGGAAAAAACAAAGGCCTAAAAATCCGAAAGTTAGAATTTGTGATGAACAGTGACATATGTCTGCGCCACGGTCCAAGTGTTTAGCTTCACTGGACTGTTGGTGAAGGGATGGATGGATGTTGCTGATCCTTCATTGTTTTTTAAAAGTGTATCGTAGTGATGGACTGACAGTGTCCACATTCTCAGAGCTCTTTGTTTAAAGATGTTAAAGATGAGCGGTTGTTAACATCTTAAGAGTTTAGAGCAGAGCGCCACCTAGTGGGCGCTGAAAACAAACATGGCCGACTGTTTCATGAAGCGGTGAAACGGTCGGCCATGTTGGCGGCCATGACACAGGAGGGATGGCAAGAACGGCGAGGAGTTCTGGAAGGACAGTGCGGCGTACCTGTCTGAGCCGAGGCGTCCCAAGACCAGAGCCTTGGCCCGGCTTGTGTCTGGTGCATCAGAGCTGCCGGTGAAATGAACGTGTCGTCTCCCATGACTCAGGCATGTTTGGGTTGTTAGTCAAGCGGTGGATATTTCTGCCTCGCGGTGACACACTCGCCGGCCCCGCCCCTTCAGATGACCAAATTCTGTTCCACCCGTTTCATGGATAAATATTTTTCTGAGCAGCGAAGTTCATGAGAATCAGAGAGGATTTCCTGCTCACCGTCCTGTGGGTGCAACGCTGCTCACCACATGCTTCCTGGAAGATGGAGCCGTCACTGAGAAGTTTCCCAACATCTGGGAAACTGTGTGGAACTGTCACTGTTTTGCCTGCTCGCCTCCCCCTGTCTGATCCTGACTGCAGGTGCCGACGTTGAGGCTTGGCTACAGAAGGACACGTCGCCATGTTTCCTGCCTTATTTGTCCCGATAAGGTGGAATCATGCGCAGAGATTTGTGCAGGGAAAAGGCGTCTGTCGCTCCCTTTTCCCTGCCTCAGAAAAGTGGAGCTTTTTACTTCATTCTTGACTCAAACGTGAGGGCCATAAATAGATTCTCGTCTCTTGACTCTACTCCTCCTGAACTTTGTCTGTCCATCACTACAGGAACCAGGCCGCAGGGGTTTAGAGGCTTTCACTGAAGCGGCACTATCGGCAGTGACTCATGAGGCTTCATGAAACAGTGTCCTCATTTTCTGAGCTCGCAGTTGAAAAACGGTTTCTTTGAAATGGTTGGTGAAATCCGGAGATTTCCCCGCATATAGCGCCACCTAGTGGGCTCTGAATGTGAGGACACTGTTTCGTGAAGCCTCACCAGCTCATCACTGTCTATGGCGTCTCTTCGGCCGCTGACTTTGATGCTGCTGGTGTGAGAAATCTGTCCATCTCAGAGCGAGTGGAAAACACATGGCGTCGGACACACATTCCTTCCTCATTTCTATACGTCTGTCTCATTCTATTTATAATCCATCTTCATGACGCCCCCCACCCCCGACACCACAGTCAGACGCTGCTGAAATTCAGCCACAGAAACACCTCACAGGGGAAGGAGAGACTGGAGATGGACGCTCTGCCTTCTCACTCCTTCCACGGAAGGTCTCAAATCCCTGGTTCTTGTTGAAGACTTCCACGAGTCAGGAAGTCTTCTGAAGCTTCATGAAACATGTCCTCATTTTCTAGAGGGCACCAAAATCTCCACCATTTCTCGGAAACCTCACATCACTTCTAGACCTAGCGCCACCTACTGAGCCCTGAAAATAAGGTGACTCATCCCCCCATCACGAGTCACTCAGTGGAAACCGTGTGCAGAAACCTGGTTCCGTGAGTCAGGAACATTTTTATCCTCTGAACCTCAGTTCAGGTTCTGAGCCTGTAAAAACATCGGGAATCCTTGCGGATGATGTGTTTTTCCTGCTTGGCTGGCGTTGACTTGTGTAAACTTGGACTGCCGCAAGACTGGAGCTGGAGGGAGGAGAGGAAAAAGAGGGAGCTGGCGGAGAGACGGTGTGTGTGTCAGGAATGTGAAGCATTTCTGATGCACGTCTTGTGGATGTTTACACGCTGGTCGGCCCGTGACATCAGAGCCCTGACTTGATAAATATCAGCCGCAGCAGTCTGCGAGCAGCAAGAGCTCGCTGGAGCTGGACGAGCCCCGCTGGCCTGATGGAGCCTCAGCCGAGTGACTGCCTGGTGACTCTGACCCTGCTGCTTTGCCTGCTGACACAGGTGAGTCTGGCCTTCGCTTTCCAAGCGTCAGGGAGGGAAAAAGATCTGGCATCAGGAGCGTCATGAATGAGGAGTCTCACCTACTGCGCAGGCTCCTTCCTCATTTGTGGTTCAATATCTGTGCATCCTCTTGTCACAATGATGAATCAATCCCACTTTCGATTCATTTCCCTGAACAAACCATGTGTTTTCATGTGTCGACGTTGGGAACCAAAGCTCTGACGCTGTGTTGTTACCGCTGTAGAGGAGGCTGCTTCACTGTAGCACTGTCAAGTCAAGCTGGATCAGCAAGAGTCAAGTCATCCAGTTGTGAAAGATAGCGTTGGTCACAGAACTGAACCATAAATGTCCTGTCACATTCGCAGAGCTCAGTAGGAGGCGCTGTTTCATTAAAATGCTGGTTCAAATCCAAACATTTTGAGAAGCAAGAGCGCCATCCGGCGGGCTCTGAAGATGAAGAAAGTGTTTCATGAAGCTTCACCACCACCACCTCCATGGAGACAACAACGGATATTTAAAAACTCTGGTTTGTTTGTCCGGGCAGGTGTTTTGCCAGCTGTGTGACCGGACCTGCCTCTGTCCCAGTCTGCCCCCCCAGTGTCCGCCAGGGGTCGCTGTGGTGCCGGACGGCTGCCGCTGCTGTCAGGTCTGCGCGCGGCAGCTGGGAGAGCCTTGCAGCGAGATGTTACCCTGCGACCGCTGGAAGGGCCTGACGTGCGACTACAGCGCCACCTTTCCTGGGGAGCCCGGCCAATGTGTCGGTGAGTTCTGCTTCCGACAGCCACACACACGGTAGGTGGCGCTCTCGGTTTAAAAATGATGAGCGGTGTCACTGACATGGCTGTTCAAATCCAAAGGTGTTAGAGCAGAGGGCGCCACACTGTTTCATGAAGCCTCACCAGCGCATCGCGACTGATACTCCAGTTGGAGCGTGTGCAGTGATTCCAACTGTGCTTCCCACAGAGGAGCAGGACTCCAGCTGCCGACTGAACGGCTTGGTTTACCAGGACGGCGAGTCCTTCCAGCCCAGCTGCGACCGATCCTGCCACTGCAGAGGAGGAGGCATCACCTGCGTGCCGGCGTGTCCGCTCAACATCCGCTTCCCCACCGCCGACTGTCCGCACCCGCGGCACGTCCGGCTGCCCGGGAAGTGCTGCAGGGAGTGGGTGTGTGAAGACCTGCAGAACACAGTCATCCAGGACGCCATCGCAGGTGAGCTCACACGACCTGGTGAGGCTTCGTGAAACTGCCCTCATTCTCAGAGCCCAGTAGGCGGCGCTCTTTGTTTAAAAATGATGTAAGGTTCCGCTGAAAAAGCTGTCGAAAGCTCAACCTGTCAGAGCAGCGGGCGCCATCTGGTGGGCTCTGAAAATGAGGACACGGTTTCATGAAGCCTCATGAACCGCGTCGCGATCTTCACCTTCCAAACATCCCTTTTGTGAAGACCTCACCACGTCCTCAGCTCCTACACTCAACTGCTCACCCTGAGTCTGTCTGTTCTCATCTCCAGCCTCAGGAGCCAATGCTCTGTTCCCACCTGTTCCGAGGTCCGTCCCGCCAAACGGCCTGGCGCCGGCGTCCGACTGTGTGATGCAGAGCACCGCGTGGAGCGCTTGCTCGCAGAGCTGCGGCGCGGGGGTCTCCACCAGGGTCTCCAATCTGAACCCAGGCTGCAGGCTGCAGATGGAGACCCGGCTCTGTAAGGTCAGACCGTGCGGGTCCGCGCCTGCCACACCGTGGCCTCAGCATGCCGGGTGCACAGCCAGCTACACCTCGCCGGGTCCGATACGTCTGGTGCACCAGGGCTGCTACAGCGCTCAAGCCTACCAGCTCCGCTACTGCGGCCAATGCGCGGACGCCCGCTGCTGCACGCCGCACTGGACCACCACCGCACACGTGACCTTCAAGTGCCCGAGCGGGACACACGTGAGGCGCGCCGTGATGATGATCCACTCCTGCGTCTGCCACAACAAGTGTCCGTACACGCCGTACAGGAACCCCGCGTTCCATGGCCTCAGGCCTTGAACATCCAGGACTGTGACTGAGCCAGGATGGACTTTCTGCACTGAGCTTCACAGCTTCTCGGGACAATGGAGCTTCACCAAACCGTCGCAACATTCTTCTTGTTTTGGGGTTCGATGACGTGGCACTTAATTGTTTGCTGTAAATAAAATAAAATGTATAGAAGTATATTTTACACACTGTGTCCGGAAGGTTTGTTTGTTCGGTCCAGTGGCAGCAGCTGTGTGGGACCAGGAAGAAGATGTGAAGGTGTCGCATGTGGAGCTGCTCTCAGATCCTCCTCTCTGGTTTCATTCGCTCAGAAAAAGAGCTTTAAAATCTCAGGATGTGATGTCACCACTAGGTGGCAGCCAGACAGAGGCAGCTTTCACATGTTGTCTCGGTCCAAAGGGGGCGGTGTGGTCCAGTCCGGCCTCAGTCTTTTAACTCTTCATCTTCCATGTCGGCTGCGATCACACCTGACAGCTGAAGCTGAAAGAACCCACACCCTTCTGTCCAACCTTCTTGGTTGAGTGGTTAGAGTCTGTGTTGTTTCTTTTTGAAGCAGTGAGGAACCCTCTAGCTATGTGGGTTCAAGTCCCGCTGCTCTCCCTTTATCTTAATGCCAGCTACCTGAAGAAGTCCTCTCTTTCTGGCTCACTTCCCTGAGTCCACTTTGAGTCCATGTGTTCAGCCGTGTGTTGGCTGCCTCTCTGTAGCTCAGTTGGATGAGCTGATGGAGGTCTGGGTACGAGTCCCACCTCTGCTCCTGCTGCAGACTTTTACAGAGTTTCAGAGGAACGGAGACAGAGAACTTGAGAAGAAACCGTTTCTGTGCTGTGAATGTGTAGCTCACAGGGATGAGAACCTGCCCAGATGGCGAGTCACTGTGTGAATGGCTGCGGTCGAGTGGTCAGAGCAAAAGCCCCTGCTCTAGTCGTCCAGTTGTGCGTGAGTTCGAATCCCACTCTTCCACTAAAGCGAACGTCAACTTGAAATGATGTGTTAAACATGTTGCGTGAAGTCCCCG
This sequence comes from Synchiropus splendidus, assembly GCF_027744825.2. Lineage (NCBI taxonomy): Eukaryota > Metazoa > Chordata > Actinopteri > Syngnathiformes > Callionymidae > Synchiropus > Synchiropus splendidus. Next base: position 6,801,370 of record NC_071351.1, read on the forward strand.
GTCAAACAGCAGAAAACCGGAGAGATGGTGACTGAAAATAAAGATAACGTAACATGGTGGAGGCGGAGCTTGCAAAGGAAAGATGTGTCAGAGCAAGACAGAGGCGTGGTCCCAGACTGAGAGGCTGTGGTCAGGAGCACAAGAAAACAAAGTGATGGAAAAAAAGCTTTTTTTTTTTAATGATTTTTCAGTTAAAAGCAGCAGAACCTCCTCTAACCCTGCACCACCCACCTCATTCACGCAACACAAACCGACCGCCATCAGATTTAGTTCCCTTCAGCGGACGAGTGGGGTTCGAACTCAAGCACCGACAGACCAAGGTTTCCACACTTGAGCAGGGAATGTTGCTCTCACCACTCGACCACAGCCGTTCACATTGAGACTTGAGTTCCGGGAACTTTTGTGTTTCACATTCAGAGGAACATGCTAAAGACAGACCTCACTGAAGCAGGATTCGCACCTGACACAGGTGTTCATCTCAGAGAGCGACCCACAGACACCCGACGTATTTCCTTTCTCATATTTATCCTTCTGATTTGAAGTCACACAAGAGAACTAAAGGCACCCATGAGCCTCACGCGGGTCTTGCCAACCTGTGGCTTGTCGCGGCGTGTACCCCAACAAGCCGCAGGAACACATTGGTGAAGGTGCTTCTGCACAGAGCTTCCTCTTTCTCAGTGACACAACATGCCAGGACTCAAACATCAGCCACATGTGGTATAAAACAGTCATCTCTTGCGGACCCCGTCGAATTCCGTGGCGGCCCAAATTGTCTCTCAAACATTTTCCATGACCATTTCTGCTTCCTTGAATTAATTTATTAAGGTGACCATTTCTACATTACACAGTCTGTGTACATGAGAAACTGGAGGAAAAGAAAATAAAGCCTCATCACTCTCAAAAGCTCTTGCTTTTTTTTTAAACAAACAAACATTGTTATCAACACCATGTCCGGCTCATTGTTTTAGTGAAAATAGCAGAATGACACACTCAGAAATCAGACGTGTCTGTTTTCCCTCTGGATACATTCGTTGTTTTTAGCATCTTAACTACTGTTTTGATCATAAAAGTGCAGCCACGTTTTGGCACTGATTTCAAGAGAAAAGGACGATGAAACACTACTGTCGTACAATAGTCTCTTTTTTTTTGGACACAGAAAGGTGGCCACAATGTGCTGCTCGCGTGGAGTGTGGCGCAGTGGACTGAGCTGTGACTGGGAGTCTGCTCTCTGAGTGACAACACTGCGCTGGCCCTCACTGCTCTTTACATTCCACCAAATGCTAACATCAGCGTAACCTGCTGTTCGGACTGTGTCTTTGGATTATTGCTGCTGAGATGGCCGACAAGCAGAGGGGTGGGAATGAGCTGGTCGGCTCAAGACGACCCTCATGACACCGCGCTGAAGGTCTCTTCACCTGCAGTCACAGTTGGTCTGAGTCCCTCCCAGCTCATGAAGACACACCCCTCAAAGTGGTGTTAGTTTGGGCCGCAAAGTCGCAGAGAGCAGCCAAAAAAATTACGAAATATGCTCGTGTCAGTGTTTGGATGCAGCAGGATTTCACCCAATGTTCACGCAACAATCGATGAACTCCAATTCAGATGATCCGGATTTCAATTGGCTTGAAGAAACTAGGCCACTAGAGGTCAGTATTGTCAACACTTACACGGGAACCCTATCACGGTGAGTACTAACACTGAAAACTTACTCAAAGTATCCCAGTTCTCTCATCACTTCTTGCTCTTTTTGAACTGAAAACGCCACTGTTTTGGTTTAAAACTGCATGTTGGCCTTGGCAACAGTCGTCTGCTCCCAAACGGTCCAAATTCTTCATGAAGCATTCACATCAAAGGTACTTTGTTCAGACAAGAAAACTCTATAAAACTAGAGCCTTTCAAGCGCTGCGTCCGCTGGTCTCACACCTGGCTAGAATAACGGGGATTGTCTCTCGGAGCTCATCTGTAAACAGGAGGTGATTTAGTCTGAAGAACAGTGTCACAACATGTTAGTTCAGGAGGGAAGCGAATCAAACGCTCAGGCGCAGAGGGCAGCCTGGCTACTGCCAAGGTCGTGATCAGGACCCACGGCAGCAGGGACATTTTTAAAAAGTGAGTGCATGACTTTCACTGCAACACAATCACGGATTATTGCAGAGGTGAGTCTGATTCAGGAGTTAAAGAGATGCACTTCTGTCTCACTCCAGCGGAGTGACTCAAGACGGCGCACAAGTTAGAATGAAGCGGTTCCCTGAATGAAACACTGGTGGTTATTTGCCTTCAAGTGGTGCCGGCCTCACTCCTGGCCGAAGCCCTCCGTCTCCTCGATGGCGAACATCAGCTTCTCCTTCAGCTGCTCGTAGCTCTTGTAGGGAGGCAGGTCCAGTCTGTTGAAGCTGAGCCCACAGAAGAGCACGTCAGAAGCCATTCAGCAGCCTCAGCACCAGCGCCAGACGTACCATGTGTGGCTCCTGGGAAGCCAGTTCTCTTTGCCGACCTTCTCAATGCAGAACTTCTGCGGCCCGTTGCTTCCTGCAACCAGAACATGTGCAGGGGTGAAATGAACCATGAACCCATTGGGACTGAAAAGGAAAAAGGTCTGAAACACAGACATGAGAATGGCTCATGTCTGTGTTTCAGACCTTCGCTCCTCTGTGACTTCAGCGAGTTCTGACTCAACCTCAGCGCGAGTGGCATCCGGCTCTTACCCATGAGGTCAGAGAAGCCCCCGACAGGCAGGCGACAGGTGCCGGTGACAAACTGCAGCAGCCTCATTCGCTTCTCGTTGTCCATCTCCTTTATGAACTGAAGGACACAGAAGGCTCAGCGTGTGAGGGCATGTTCCTCAGAAGCGCTGTCGCCACTGACCTGCCAGAACCAGAGGATCTGCTTGCTGCTCCGAGCGTAGTGTCTGTAGATGGTGTTCCTCTGCCAGTCGGCCAAATCGATCTCCTGCATCCCACACAGCATCACCTGCAGAGGGCAACTCATCTTACCGTGGAATGTCAGGCTCAAGAGCAGCTCGACGAAGAGGACTGAGCCACAAACCTCCAGCTCTTTAGCATCAAAATACTGCAGATACTGCTGGGGGAGGACCTCGTTGAAGCCCTCCAGGAAGGCCTGCGTCTGCTCCTCCACTCCTCTGGACAACCTCCATTCTGCCACCAGCCTGCACCACCGGAGTCAGGCGCGACGTTTCAGACACTGGAGACCTGAAACCCACCTGATGTACTCCTCTTTGTTCTCCTCAGTGACTTGGATGTCCTCCCCTCCTGGCTTCAGGTCGTGCGTGGTGATTTCCCCCAAGATGTCTTTGTCCACGGTGAAGAACATTTCCAGTCCACATTCTTCAATGTTGTTATCCCTAACAGGACATTGGAAGTGAAACACGAACACAAAGATTGAAGCCATTTTACCAACAAGTAAAAAGGGCAGAGGTCAGCCTTGTTTCGCAGCATCCCACAGGACTGATAGGAACTAAACTCACTTGATCCACATGAGGGAGTTGTAGAACTCGGGGTCGACCGACTCCAGGTCTTTAAGGGCCAGTGGTTTGTTCAGGATCCGCTTGTAAAACGGCAACGAGAAGCCGGTGTCAATGAACTTGCTGTGGAACAGCGCCTGCGGACAAAACACAGTCAGTTGAGTCCATTTCAAACAACAACAGTGACCACTTCACTGACCATGGCAATAAAGCGTCCGATGAACTTGAAATACTTGAGGTGGTCAGGGTTGATGTTGGAGGCGGGGTTGATCTGGAGACAGTAGTTATCTTTGCCCGCATACTCAAACAGGCAATACATGGGGTTCAGCACCTCATGGGACAGCAGGAAGAACCACTCCCTGGAAGAGCCATGTCAGCAGTGAGACCCTCCCTGACCTCATCCCTCCATACACAAACAACAGTGACCGCATTGCTCAGTCTGCCTTCAACCATTTCTGAGCAGAAACACTCAACAGACAGACATTGTCACACAGTGGGGGAAGGTCGACATTGCAACAGGAGAAGTCGATGGACCATTGTTCTTCCAAATGCTTGGTAAAACCCAACTCTAGCCCTTTATTCTTGAGCACTTGCCTGGCCACGCCACCGTAGTCCAGGCCTTCCTCTCCAGGGAAGATGATCCACAGCCTCCGTCGTAGGTCCTGAGAGTTGAGGCTCATGATCTACGGAAGAAAGAGAGTTTTCACAATGCTTGATATGTATAAGAGACTTCACAAATGTGGAGCAGTCTCCAAGTCTCCCGGGGGATGGAGCAGTATACACTGCAGGAAGCATCTTGCTTCAGAGCACAGGTCCCACTGACCAGGTGCCCAACCATATTAAGCATCGACTGGTTGAGCTCACCTGTTGAAAAGAGTCTTCAAACAGCGTTTTTCTAGTCACAGTGATTTTGACGTGTTGAGGCATCGAGAGTTGCTGGAGAGGAAAAGGGAAGGGTGAAACAATGGACTGAAAACATCACAACGTCTTCAGAGTTCAACACAACTCAGGACCGATGATGAGCCACCAGCACTCTTCGACTCCAGTATGTCAACGTTGAGGAAAAATCGTTCCAAATATGCAGAGACAATGAAGCAGTAATAGAACATACCTGGCACCAGAATCGGAAGTATTGGACTTTGGCTTTAAAATCTCTGACGTAGGTGATCTGTGGACCGTTTTCGCTGTTGGGAGGGGGAAATGCGGAATGAATGTCGTGACCTCTAAAGAGCTTGATTTAACATTCGAAAGTCAGCTCGAACACAGAGGCTGCTGCAGGTGCTACATACAGTGATGATTTCCCAGTGCGAGGGTCGATGTAGGTGGTCGTTCTCATGTTGTGGTCAACAAAATAGGGAATGCCATCGACAGTGAATCTCATCTCCCAACCCTCCGGAAGCGGCTTTTCATTCAACAACCTAGCGACCCAAAAAACACGGGACAAGGTTCAGTTTGGGAACTGTGTACACAGTACATCTATGCAGAACAAGGCACAGCTGCTGTGGTGTAGACCAGGAGCTCTTAACCTTTTTGATCTTGGGGCCCACCTTTCCCCAAACAAAAGGACCCGGGGCCCATTCAATAGAACTGATTCATGACTCATGATTTCATTTGTGACTTCAACAACCATATTTCATCTACTTACACGTAAACAAAACAAACAAAACCTAGTGAAATGACATGAAACCACGTGATCACCGCAAAGATATCGAGAAGTCCCACCAGCAGAAGAACCAGGTGCAAGTCATGTTCACCAAATTGACTAAAGGAAAAAAATACGCTTGATGCAAACTGTTGAGAAAAGTGGCAAAACTGAATAAAAATCGGAAAAAATACATATAATAAAAATAAAATAATAATAATATATTTTATTTAAACATCCAAAGAAGATATAAGTGAAGTGTAAATAAAAGTATCGCCATAAAATGTTCTAATTCATTTTTGAAACTCAGTCAACAGGTGCTTTCATGAACAGTGTTTTCCGTTTTCATTTTTCTTTTCAAGAACTTCTCCATAGTTGGTAACTCTCACAGATTTGCAGCTGTCAAGTCAATTTAGTGACTCACTACTGCCACCACACGTGGCTCATGTATTAAAACTGAGCATCCCACAGCCCAAAGGTGTAAAACAAGACAACTTCGAGCAGCCCTCTAGGGGGCGCTCGGGGCCCTATGGTTAAGAAGCACTGGTGTAGACCTCTGCAGGCTGATGGGTGACACGGGTGAATGTGAAACTGTTTGTACTTTTCTAGTCTTGATCCATTCAGATTCAGATCTGACAAAGACGCACCAAGCAAGCCAACCTGGATGAAAGGAGAGTCTTACCCCTGAGATCGAGGATCCTCCCACTGTGTTGTCCGTGTTGGGTGATGCACAAAATAAACTCTACCATTGGCATCGGTCCTCTTCTCTGCAAACACAGAGACGTTTGAACACTGTGATGAATTGACTCCACAGATTTAATGGGACGATAAAGTGACTGTGTCACATTAAAACGCCGTACACAGAAACTAGGAAAGACTCTTGCTTTCACAGTTCTTACCCCATCCACACGGCAGCGGCCCGAGGGGATCAAAGCCTTTATTCTGAGCAGCTGACACTTGCTCCTGGGCCTGCGGGACAGAGAAAGAGCTTGTGTTTCAAGTCCTGTATTATCCCCATTGACCAGCTGATGGATCACAATGTCTCACCCCGATGATGAACCTCTGGTTGAACTGCTGCATCGCGCCCTGCAGCTGGTTCCGCTGATGCTGCCACTGCTCATAGTTGCGCACTGTCTCTGTTGTTGGCCGCTGCCACGTGGTGGTTCTTGTAATGTGGTCGACAAAGTAGAACCTTCCCATCGGGTCGACGCGTCGCTCCCACCTTCAGTGCAAGAGAACAGTCAGTGCAGTACAGAAGAAAAGTTCAGAGCATCACAAGAAACGACACAAAAGGAACGCAACTGGTTGTTGCTGTTCAAAACGACCAATGTTGTGAATGTAATCTACTGCATCGACCAGAACTATTGATTCTAATAACAAAAATGCATCTTAAAATTCAAACTGCATTGCAGCCAGTGGCGGTTTTAGGTACAGGTGACTCAGGCATCTGCCAGGGTAAAAATGAATAAATAAAATGGCACCAGGGGGACGGGCTCCACGTGGCACCGGTGCAAACACACGACAGTCACGCTCTCATGCTGACTGGAAAATTAACTGCAAATGAAAATAAGAATCTTTCCCAACACTTGTGTCGCTCCTCCATCGCTGTCATCCTTCCTCGCTGACGCGGCGACGGAGGTCAGAGCTGGGTCATTATTGTCACGGTAAAATGCATTCATTTTAAAAATAAATGGAGAATACGCAAGGACACGAACCAGCAACCTTGTGAATCACAGGGCTGTGCATTAACCACTACACTAGCACCCAGACATGCGATACGATATGATATGGTCCTGATGTAGCCAATACTTGCTGCTGTAACTTCAATGGTGGCAACATTTGTGGGCGGGAATCTCTGCAGTTTAGAGTCAAAAGAGTTTGAAAACAGACCCTGGTCACAATGACACAGGCGGTTTAAGTTACACCGTCAGAACAAAACAGAGAGCAAAAAAAACAAATGAGAGGGAATCTGACTCAGAAAAGTGACATTCATGCTCTGACGGAGCTCATACAGCGGAAACAAAAGAGACGGCAGCGGTCGTATTGGCCACCCGCCTGCTCACCCTGACTGCTCCACAAGACGCACGATTCATGGTCAGAAGATGAAGGTATCGGGAAGGTAAAAATGAAACACGACAATAGAGGCAGAGACGGTGGTGTTTATGGTCCTGCCATCCTAAACTACCGTGATAATGCCCAGCCTCAGAGATGATGGAGAATGTCACCAGTGGCTCAGACAAGCGTCTGTTGAAGTAATGAAATTCACTATGGTAGGCTCCAGGTGACGCCATAATACACACACACACAAGAGAAGTAGGGTTCTCAAGCAACAAGCTCTCAAAATAATGATTTCAAAGTGGAATATTTCACTGAGAAAACTGGCACCCAAAAGGTCAAGAGTACCAAACCTGAACCAAGAAATTCATGAAATCAATTTCTGGTGAAAACCGCAACTCTTTCATCTGCAGAGTCAAGAGGAAGATGAGGCGTTACCCAGGAGGCAGAGGTTCAGGCCGCTCCCACGTCGTTCTCTTTCCAACATGATCTACATAATACACGCGGCCGCTCTGGTCCACCCTCTGCTCCCACCTGGTTGGGAACAAAGACTCGCAGAGTCATAAAACTTCAACTTAAAAAACATAGATGAACAATAAATAAGGCCAGAGGTGTTATGCTCGCGAAGCTACATAATCAGAAATATGAAATGAAATGATTTTGTCATGAAGGTTGCAAAGAATTATAATGGATCATTGACAGGAAGATGAAAAAGGTAAACCATGTAGGTATGGAGTGAAGCTGCAAGTTAAGATATCACTTTGTGCTCATCACTCTAACCATCGACTGACCCAGGAGGCAGCGGCCCAGTGCTGACAGCAGGGACCCGGGGAGTGACTGCGGGGCTGGTGCTGCTCGCTGGCAGCCTGGTTGCTGCGGCCCCAGAAGATGTTGCTGCTGCAGTGTTCCTGTCGCTGCCGGCGACTGGACTGGAGTCGGCCGTTCGTGCAGGTGCAGATGAACCTGTCTGGCCATCAGCTGCATCAGCTGTCGCGGCTCCATTGCTAGAAGATGCTGAAGAAAACAAACCATGTCACAAGACCAACTCTTCCCTGTTAAACACGGGGACTAAAGCTCTGACCTGGTGCTGAGGTGGGTCTGCGTGGTGTCGGAGGAGGAGGCCGGGAGGGTCTGGGTGGTCTCTGGGGGCGTGTGCTCCCTGATGACAAGGAGGGAGAGCCTGTTGTGTTCAGCGACCTTCTTCCGCTGGGCGAGGCGCGATGTTCACCACTGTCTACTGCAGGAGAACTGTCTCTACTTCTCCTGCACAAACACAACAGCAGTTATGCCGAATGAAACCAGACAAACGTTAAAAATGTATGAGGAAGCAATGCAATACCTGGCAGTGAAATCCCCATTTGGCTGGGAGTCACCATTTGTTGCAGCTTAAAAACGAAGGAAGAATTAGAAGGAAACATTTGTAAAAGAAATACAGTGGTACATCGGTTCTCCACCACAATCCGTTCCAGACGGCCGTTCGAGAAGCGATTTGTTCGAAATATGAATCGATTTTTCCCATTACAATAGATGGAAAAAGAAACAATGCGTTCCAAGCCTTAAAACAGGCTTTTGTAGGAGTGACTGTAGAGTGTCTGCTGCAGGTGCGCTGTTCCTCTATGTGTGTGGCAGCTGCATGTGGGAGGGGTTGCCGAGTGAGTGACGTCTCTCCAGAAGTGAAGAGGTGCCCGGTGCGTGTCCAGCTCTGAATGTGCGCTTCTGTGCAGTTTGGCTGTGACAAAGTCATAAACCAAGTCACGCTCTGTCCCAGACTCGCCTCATCCCTGTCCCAGCTCCAGCCCACAACAGGACATCAAACCCTGCACCTCCCCTGTGACACTCTGCCACGGTCCAGTGTGGAGACAGGAAAGGTTTTACACCTCAATATGAAGAAAAAACAGCCAGTAAATGTGGCTAATGGGACACGTCTGCATACAGAGGCTGTGCTGATTTTTCCGGTTTTATTCGGGGGCGTTCCAGTTCTGGATTTTCGTTCGAAATCAGAAGCAAAATTTTGGTTCAAACTCCAATTTGTTCACATTCCGGGACGTTCGAAAACCGAGGTACTACTGCACACCAGAATATTACAAGTGAAATATGTTGGCAGCCATTTATCTATGAAAAATAAACAAAAATAGTGGAAACTAAGCAAGGCATAATCAGATTTGCAAGCATTTCTGAAACCCATTTTCTATGAGCATTTGATGTCAGGAACTTAACCAAGTTGACCATAGCTCTGTGATCACCACATTGCTGCACTCACCTTGATGATTGGCCTCGGCCTTGGTGAACGTCTCAGGGTCAACAACCATGCCATCCAGACAGACAGACAGGTCTCCCACAACATCACTCTGGTCTCTGTCTGCACACAGCTGAATGGTCTGCACCACTTTAGAGACTAAAGGTTTTATCAAACAAAAAGAGGGAAATTAGGAAATAAAAAAAAAAAAGAATCGCTCCTCTCAAACAGTCTATTTTACTCACGTTTCATGTCATTAGACTTGAGGGTTTCACTTATATCCAGCTTGGCAGTGCCGAGCAGGATGTCTGACTTCAAAGTCTGGTGACTCCACACACGGAAGACCGGTTGGCTGAATGGAGTCACTGTCCTGTTGACACCACAAATAAAAGAGCAACACATACAATGTAGATTACATTTCCTCTTTGCCACAACAACAACAATAATAGAGATAGAACAAACCAACAAAAGAAAAAGACAAGAGTGAGAAACATTCCTGGTGACTCATTCTAAAAGAATATTTCTCCAGGCAAGTGTAGCACCGCTGTCTATAAATAAACAATCAAAAAGAAGTTCACATTTGCTTGATTCAAAATTCTGCCCTTGCTGAAAGGAAATATGAAACATTCATGTTAAATGAACAAACTGAGGGTCCTATAACTATAAGTAAAAGAACAAAAACATAAGAATAAGATAAGAAGTCCACGATGTTGGGGTGGAAACAGTCTAAAGTTTACATATAATGACCAGTACCAAAGTTACCAAAGAGTTCAAAAAGGAAAAGGCAGTGAGAGGCGGGAAAAGGCTGTAAGTAACTCACACAGTGAGTGGCTGTTTCCATTTGGGACTGTGGGTGTTGTTGCATTTCTCTGTTTTTTTAGACTGGCCATCCACTGTCACCTCCACGTAAGGGCTGGGACCAAACCAGTTCTTCTTGTTTTCCTTCAGTTTGGCTGATAACACTGGGACAGAAGACAGACCGGCGTAAATTCTTAAAATAATTGATGACGATGAAAGGCAACTTGAAAACATATCTGCATCCAATTCATTACGTAGGTGTTACATAAACCAAATATGTAACTGGTGTGAAGCCAAGACAGAATATTGAGCTTCCCAGGAGTTCAATGTGAAAGCATTTCAGGTGATTTAACCGAACGACGGCTGAACAACTGTATCACAAGGTCTCAACAGGAATCAGAATCACATCTGAAATTTGGCCTTAAAAAGGGAAATTTGCAACCTAAATAACATACTTATTAAATGTAGTAAGTGCAAGATAGATGTGAAGTAGGTGGTGAAAACACTTCTCTTTAAAAAATCTTGAGTTTATATGTTTGACAAGCATTATATTTCCCAGGTCTGACTCACCAACTATTTGCAGATGAGCTTTCATCGGGTAGCCATTGGAACTGTTCGACTTGGAGACCTCAGCTGCCATGTCATCGGGCTGGAACAAAGACAAGAGCATCAACGGATGAAGTTAGATTTCTGTCACGCCTCATCCAAAATAACATTGTCAAATTCTATTGAACATTCTTTAGATAAAGCCATAGGTGTTTGACAACGGCACAGTTAAAAAAATTAAATATATAAATTGAACTACTAGATAACTATCTTCTTGGAATTTTTGCCAATGGAATGTTTACAAAAACTCTGCATTTAGTTCCCTGATCATTGTTAAGTAACAACAGCACGAATTAAATACAACGCATGCCATCATTCATAAAAAAAAGAATACAATTGAAAGAGTGGGGGATTATATGGCAGACGGAGAAACTGTCAGCCCACAATAACCACAAGTCTGACACTGTCAGAGGATTAGGAGCAGTCGGGCGCTGAGGCTTCATCTCCCTCACCCACTAACCCCATGTTCAGAAAGTGAGACGTTCTCCTAGGTAGACTTGCACTTAGACTACAGCTTTGGTCTCGGTCAATAATTCATTGCAGCATGCTGAGTTGGCGGCCGACCACTCCAGCAGCACCATGTTCATTAGGAGAAGACTTTCTCTGGATTCAACAGCACGTCTGCTCTGATTTTTGGGGGGTAAAAATATTCACGGAAGTGACTTTTATGATACAAGTTGCATATCCAGCATATGACGTGGAGTCATGACGTTCGGAGGCAGCCTTGTTTTAGCACACTGCGAGTACAGGCCAGTGGGGGTTCAGTGGGGCTTTTCAGCACAGTGCAGAGGAACGCTGGTTCTGGGTCATAAGCTTTCAAGAAGCGCAACAATGACAAGGAGTTGATTCGGAAACAGCATTTACACACAAAGTCGAGGTAGCACAATTTGCACATGAAATCCCTTTTCATTTTCTTTTCCCTTTAACAATAACCATTTGGGGGCGTTAAATAATTTGGATTTGGAACCACTCAAACGTTTATTTCCCTTTTGGTTCATTGTGAACCGTCCAGATCCCAAAGTTGAATTTTAAACTTGTTTTCAACATAAAGATTCTTACAAAACAAAAGGAAAATTACTGTTTAAATCAAAAATAAAACTGAACTCAGTCGAAGAGGAAGAGAACAGGTGCTTTGAAAAATTCAGATTTGGGCTGCATTAAAGGTTCATATATCATGTTTAATAGTTTGCATTAATGTCATTGGTAATAACTGAGTAATTAATACTGTTAGAAGTGTTGTCACACTTAGAGAAGAGCAGATGGTGATGAACACAGGACTCAAAGTTATCTAGTGTAGCATTAGGACTGCTGACAAACAGATGATTTATCGAAAAATAATATAAAGCATTATAAATATAGGTGTAAAACAATAGTGAAACAAGTCAAGTAGTGCCGATCCAGTAACAATGATGATAAATGTTTCAAATAAAGTGATGAACGTGTTGCTTTCATATAACAAAGCTGGGAACAAAATCAATCGATAGTCGTTTAAGTTACCAAGGTATATAGTTACTCTCAATGGAGGTTCTTCCTTGGCTTATTCAGATCTGTTGCTGACTCCAAACCTCATCGCTCGTACCGTGTTGTCATAAAGCGACTTGTCAGCATTGCTGTGACCAGCCACACAGCAACTCACAGCGAGAACAGGTGAAGCCCCGAAGGCATTAGATAACCAGCTAACGCTAAGTTAGTTCATGGAGGAGCACGGACGACACTCTCCTGACAAGCTGGAAGACGGCCGGGACACAAACTGCCCTTGATATTTGAGCGGGGAATGTCTGTGACAGTGTTTACGGAGAACATGTTGCATGTCAACAAACAACCCGGCTAGCTGTTAGCCTGTTAGCTCGTGCCTTCATCATGGCAGGCGGGGACTGCCAGAGTCCACTGGCTTGTCTCAACGAGTAACACCCGTCAACGTGTCCAGTTTGAGGCTTTTCTCACTTACCCGGTTGCGCAGGAGAAGCTACGAAATGCCGCTGTTGAAAACTCTCGGCCCCGCGAGAGCAGGACAGTTATGTTTTTATCGGGGATTTAGTTCGAGGAAGCACAAACTTCCACCATCTTCGTCATCCCACGTCATGTGACCGAAAGGGGCGTGGCTTACTGACAGCTGCAGTCAGTCAGCCGAAAAGTTTCGAGCGGAATGACGTAGTTCTGACCTCAAGACCCGAGCTTTTCAAGAGTTTTGCACTTTTTGAGAGGAATTATTGAGAAGGAGTTATGACGAAACTTTGTCTTGCAAAGTTGTTTTTACAAAGACGAATGATCTTGTTTATAGACCATTATTATTCACAATAATGTTGTCACTAACTGTCAGATCTCCATTGCACAGGAAGCTTTATTTTACATATTGCATATAAACACTAGACTGAATGTTCTATTCCGTTCTGTTTTCATTCAGCTGTTGCTGCACGAGTGATCAAGGCAATGGTTTACAATTTGTCAGCCCATTTTATCGAGAGCAATTGTGAGAATCTGAGCCATATGAAACAATCATGGTGCACCACGCTTCAGCTCTATTAAATTATGTCTATAAAAAAACAATAAAAAATACTCCAGGACAAATAACAGCGATACGGGCGACTGGTTTGACACGCATGCGCAGTGTTCTTCATTGAATCCGGAAGTCGCGCTCCACAACAGAAAGCGAGCCGCGCCACCAAGTGGTATAAAGATGTATTGCAACTTTCACTCTAAAGTCTTAGACTGCCTTTATATACAGTACATCAAATTTATGACTTTAAAACTCTGACGTTAGTTTTAAATGAATTTCTTTCCTTTAACCTCATTTACAGTATATGTGTTCTCTTGGTCCGTTTTTGAACATAAAATGATAAAACATATAGTGCCATACAAAAACCAAAACAACAGTATCAGTTGAATTAAAGGAAAATAGAAAATGTAAAAGTAAAATTTAATATAGAGCTTCATCAAATTCTGAGGAGAAATTCAAACCACAGATTTAAAACAATGTGTTCTTTATTGTATCTAGTTTTTTGAACTTGAAAAAAACATTTTGTACGACCTTGATAGGGATTATACATCAGGTACACGATGATCTTTGATAGAGAAACTGACGTCATATTAATGATAAGATAAATACATACATAAATACATCGTCAATGATTTTTAATATCAATACAGAGCGCAGCTCTGTTGTTTAGTCAGATGCCTTCATGAAACAGACGAGTCAAGTCTGGGATTGAACTCTCATGGGTTAAATGAAAACCAAGGTAAATGCTTCGGTTTGTGCTCGGGGCCCCAGCAGACTACAGCAGTCGTGTTACCGGACCCGCTTGATCAGTTCCGAACCGTGGTAAGGAACCTCCGGGTGTGTGACTTGCGCTGGCAACAGTATGCTTTCCAACACCAAATCTCCGGGCCTCTGCTTGTTTTGGTGCTGCTCTTCCACACTCGCTGTGGCACACCCCTCGCATTCACACACGCCCACCTGCGCAAAACTGGCAACAGTCGGATCGTATGGTTGAATTAGGCCGGATTAGCATCGCAAATGAGCCTGTCCAAAGCCCGTCACACAGGCGTAAAGCTGCTGCTGCGGTCGAAAGCAGGCGTGTCCTGCTAGTGTGGCCGCTATAAAAGCGGTCCGCGCGTCTCCAGCCCGCAGCTCACACTGCACCGCGGCTGCCCACATGGACCTGAGACACCCTGAACCCTGGTCCGACTTGAAAAAGGTACGTTGTTCAGCCAAAGAACGGCGCTTTGCACGAGAAACGCTGGTCTTTGTGTCATTACATTGTTATAGCTGAGGCATGCGCAATAGACCGCGCTGCTGCTGCTGACCAGGTGAACTGTATTTTTTTAAATAATATTGCATCATGCGGGACTGTTTCAGGTTTTAAAACACATTATTACTTTTGGATCCCTTTTCATTTTCTTTTCCCTTTAATAACAGCATAATAGGAACAAGAAACCCCTCGTGAATAAAGTCACTCAAATGAAATCAGTCACTACAATGATACGAATATAAGGTTCGTTGAAGGGCGCTGGGTCTTGAGGAGCTATTATGGGGTTGTTATTTATTTATATCTGCAACCATTTGGGGGCGTTAAATAATTTGGATTTGGAACCGCTCAAACGTTTATTTCCCTTATGGTTCATTGTGGACAGTCCAGATCCCAAAGTTGAATTTTAAACTTGTGAAGATTCTTACAAAACAAAAGGAAAATTAATGTTTTAATCATAAATAAAACTGAACTCAGTCGAAGAGGAAGCGAACAGGCGCTTTAAAAAATTAGATTTGGTCTGCATTAAAGTTTCATATATCATGTTTTATAGTTTCATAGTAATTACTGAGTTATTAATACCGGACTCAAAGTTATCTAGTGTAGCTTTTCTATGACACTACTCTGATCTGAAATGAACGTGAGGTGTGTATCGGATCTATTGTTTGCCAGTTTGCTCTGGTGCCTGGAGACACACTCATGCTGCTGGCTTCTGCTGACCAGTTCACATCATAACCATGTAACCAATAACAAAGTGTGACTAAGAGAATGCAACTAAACCAGATTCCTGTGGACAGCGTTGCCTCTCCTTCTTTGACAGGCCTCTTTTGATTCAAATATTGACTCTGATTAGTAACATATGAGATCAAGACACACTGATGCCTTCGAGAGTTTGCTTTTCACATGTATATCAGCAAGATCTTCATCTCATTTGTAAAGTCTTTCATGGCACTAGAGGTTGAAACTGATCAGTGGCGTCTGAGTCAAGAGGCCGGCGTCTGATAAGCAAGTCAGTTGGACCGTTTGGTGAGAGACCTGAACATGAGATCCGAGTGGCTGCAGATAACCTTCAGAGTCATGAAGACTGAGGCTGAATTTGACACTGCTGAGGCGCCGTCACTAGCTCCATGTCTGTCATGAGGACCCTTCAGTCACACGTTCATTTACAAACACCTTTATACAGTGAAAGTTCCGATGAAAACTGGTGATATCAGAGTGGTCTCTTTTGAACGCTTCACTGTTGCAATGACTTGGTCAGTAGGAGACACACCCAAGGCTCTGGAAGAGTTCAGTGTTTGACTTCATAGTTCAAGCTCTCTCATGAGAGCAGGGGTTGGGTCAGTGGTGCCTTTGTCTTCATGTTTATCAATAACTACCTGCAGTAAACCATGTTTAATCCCCCCAAATGAACACATCGAAATGAAAATGATTTTTTTCTGTTTAAAAAAAGCTCTAAAATACAATTCAACTGTGACGTACGATATGGATTACGGACACGACAAACTGGAAATTTAAGGCTGAATAAAATGTATATACACAGAATATACTCTGTGGTTACGTTTTTCTACGT